>NW_021680602.1:221052-246556 GCF_001412515.2 Diachasma alloeum | reverse complement strand
TCTCTCTCTCTCCCTCTCTCCCTCCCTCTCTCTCCCTCTTTCTCTCTCCCTCCCTCTCTCTCCCTCCCTCTCTCTCTCCCTCCTTCTCACTCTCCCTCCCCACATTCTAAGTTTGTGACTTCCATCCTTCTTAGTACAATCCCCTGCTGCTTTATTATCACACTAGAAGGTTGCAGCATAAAGTGTTTTTCCAATTATATGCCTGACTGCTTTGTCGAGTGATATTAATCCTGTACAAGTTTCACTCATTGCCAGATATTCTGCTTTACATGTTGATAGTGTCACACTTCCTTGCTTGTGACTTCTCCAAGCAATGATGTCTCCAAATAATCTAATGATGTAACCTGCCGTAGATGTTGAGTCTTGATGATCTCTAAAGCTTGCATCTGTAAATGCTTCTAAGTGCTCCTGGCTTCCCTCAAACTTCAATCTTGAGTTAGATGTGCCTTTTAGATATTTGAAGATCCTCTTCATATCACTCCAGTCATCTTCAGTTGGCTCTACTTGTTTTCTTGCTAGGTAGTTTACCGCGTACGATATGTCAGGACGTGTCGCATTTGCCAGGTACATCAAGCTACCAATGGCTTCTCTATATGGTGCTTTCGTGATCTTGTCTTCTTTTCTGCACTCTAATTCTTCTAAGTTTCTTCTTTCATTTCTGTTGTTCACTCGTCTGGTAATTATAGGTGTGTTTTGGGAATTGTAAACACTCATGTGAAATTCTTCTAGCATTGTTTCAATGTACTTTAGTTGATTGATGATAATGTAATTTTTCTCTCTGTTCCTCTTAATTTCCATTCCAAGAAAACTTTTTGGTTCTCGGAGATTCGTCATCTCAAATACTTTACTTAAATACTGATTTGTTTCTTCTAACTTCTCTTTGTGAGTTCCAGCCAGTAAGATGTCATCCACATACAATACTCGCATGATCATCATTCCGTCTTTTCCCCAAGTATATGGACATGGTTCATGTAAGTCATTCTCTGGTCCCATCTTTTGTACTTCTTCCGTGAACCTCTTATTCCACTTCTTAGGACTGATCTTTAGTTTATAAAGTGCTCTTTCTAATTTGCATACTTTATTCTTCTTCGTGTATTCATCTGCTTCTAGACCATCTGGAATCTCCATGAAAACTTCTTCTTCTAATATTTCATTTAGGAATGCTGTTTTGACATCAAGTTGACAGACTTCTAAATCATATTTGTTGATTATTGCAACATTGCTCTAATGACTGGTAGTCTAGAAACTGGAGCATATGTCTCCCTTAAATCATATTCATTCTTGTCCTTGAATCCTCTGATTACCAATCTTGCTTTCAATCGAATGGTCCATTAGCTTCTAGTGTTCTTCTAAAGACCCATTTGGAGTCAATTATGTTTGCTTTCTTCTCTTCTGATTGAATCTCTGATTTGTCGTTCACACTTTGTGTTCAGTCATGGAATCAAGTTCTTCTTTTACAGCATTCTTCCATGCATCTTTTTCTCTAGTTTGCATCGCCTCTGAATATGTTGTTGGTTCTTTATTTAGTTTAGCTATGAGACAGTATGTTGCTTCTGCTTCTCTCAATGTTTTCTCTCAATCATCTTCGATTCTTAACCTCGGTAATTCTGATGAATCTCTAATTATTTCAGTAAAACGTATATCTTCAATCAGCTTGCTCACATATAGATTTCCACTGTGCGACGCTGCTTCTAATTTCCTCTTGCTTCTTATCATAGGAGTTGTGGAATTCTTTTGTTCTTCTACAATTTTTGCTTTATTTTTCTCTTTGGATTTTCGTGGTCTTCCTCTCTTCTTCGGTTCCGCTTTCTCTTGTTTGTTTTCTGCTTCTTCATCTTCTTTCACTGAATTTCAGTCAATCTCCTCTTGATCTTCTTTCGACTCTATCGTATTAACTTCTTTCGTTTTGTTGTAAACATTTTTGTAGCCGATTTTCTTATTAAATTTAACTTGTCTCGATTCTAGTATTTTTCTTGAACTAGGATGCAACAATAAATACCCTGTATTTGTATATCCTGCCAATACTGCTTTAATTGCTCACTTATCAAACTTCGAATCAGGCTTAGGGTATTCTAACATAATCGATGCAACCAAACCTCTTAATTTTCTCTAAATGGCTTTTCACGTTTGGTGCAAATTTCATCAAGGGACTCTCGTAATCTATGGATTTATTAGTTGTAAACATGCACCGCAGCCCCAACAGCAAATTCCCCCATACTCTGTGGTAGACCTGAGTCAATTATGTACGCTATAACTTTTCTCTTAATTGTACCCTGATTTGATTTTATGTAGCATACTTTTTCATCTTTACCTAGCTGATTTCGAGTTGATTTTAAGAATTTCTCTAACGCTTTCCCTAATTCGTCTTTTGTTTTCAATGGATATGCTGTCGCTAGTCTGGAAAAATCCTCTACATATTGTAACATAATAAAAATCATGTACTGTTCCTCGCCTGAACTGACCGCGGATCATGGGGGGGGGGGGAAATTAGTATGTTTTCCCCAGCGAAGAGTCAGATCACCCAGGGCCACAATTGTCGTTTTTTTATTTTTTTTATTTACCCTTTCTTTTAGTATTCTCTCTAATTCTGTCGATCGCGCTCACCGTGGGTTACGGGTGAGCTTCGCGACGAGGGGAGTGGAGCGGGGCATCGGGAATGGCTATAAGTCGACGCTACAGCAGATGACGAGTAGCACACCGACGAGCACGCACACACCGAGTCTGGGAGACTCACACCACGAAGGACGCGAGAGACGATCGACGCACGCCAGCAGGCATCTCAGGCCTCTACGTGCGAACCCCCACACCACTTCACCGATGGATCGGTGGGGCAAGGCTGCCCAGTAAAAAAACTCATGATACAACATTGAGGGAGCATCGGATTATGTTGCCTTCTGCGCCGTTCAACGCGCATCATATCCACCGACCGCGCGGCGCCAGTTTCAGTTCTCTGCGACTTAAAAATTGGGACTTATGACAATTTTAAAAATTCCCAATTCAAAATCAGATGGTGGCGCGGAGAATCCAACGCGGATTCTCCGCGCCACCATCGGTCGATTGGGGTGGGGGCAGAAAAGATTTTGAAGTTCCTCGGGGCGATGTACGAACCCGACGGACACTCTTCGCTGGTTCTAAGCCATAATAAGTCGCTTTGCGCATCTAAAGTCAGATTACGCTCTTTGATTTTCTTTTGTTAGGTTTAACGATAAATTTGTCGTTTTGTGGTGTTGTGCTTGGAGTACCCGGCCAAGAGCTGACGTCACGGCCGTGAAAAGGGGTCCAGACGAACTTTCATGGAACTTTCTCGCGTGATTTACGGTGAGTCATGAATCATTTGTGAGTGCACGCGGAATTCTCGTCACTTCATTCCGACGTCCATTTTGGGCCCGTTTGAGCATTGATTCGATTTTGCGTGTGACGCGGCACTCTGTAGCCTTCAGTTACCTAGTTAATTGTTATTATTAATTGTGGTCAATTGTTTACGTTCACATTTGCAATTATTATATGTTGTGGGGGATACTTGTGAGAATGAATTCATGGTATTACCATTCTCCCAATAATTTTTCGTCGTGGCTCTCGCATTTCTCATCGCGTGCGGGTAATCCTCGCGCTATAGCGGATTCCACGCACATTCGATTTTTTTTTTTTATTATGACAATTATTTTCAACTTCTACTTTCTTTTGGGATTCACTTAGAATCCTGTTCTGATTTAGTTTCTATTCCATTTATTTTTGCAAATTAATCTTTTTTTTTTATTATTTTCATTTGTGTCGAGCCTTTGCTCGCGGGAGTCCTCTCCCGCATTTGTAAAATTTTTTTTGGTATTCAATTCTATCACATTGTTGCGAAAAGTTCTAGATCTGGAATAATGAAGTTAAATTACTTTCTTTTATTTATGAAAATTGCAGTGTTGAATTGCATTAATTGTCACCTGTTCCCACAGGCCTCCGCGGTTTTCTGAGCTATTCGTGGACCGCGTCTCAACAATATGACTTTGTCCTTTGGAGGTTAAAAGGACTGGCGCCGTTTTTGGAATTTTGGTTCCTCTCTGTTGTTTCCCTTTGAGAGTTCAAAGGGTCGCTAAAAGTTAGTGGACGACAATGCACACGATTTCCCGCATGTGTCGTTGAAAAATACGTCACAATATACATTTATAAATCTCTTTTGACCTGGATACGAACTTTACGTTTTTCAGAACCTCTGTTGATTTTTGTAGAAAATTTGTCTTCTTCAGAACATTCACAGATGCATGTCCTAGTCTAGAGTGCCAAAGCATTCCCTCGTTAAGTTTCCCTGATTTTTCTAGCTTCTGTTCAAGTGAATTTGTCATAAGTTTCTTTTTGATATATTCAAAATTCTCTGAATCATCGATTTTTATGGTTATATTAGAAAATGGATTTTAATCTAACTGTATCGAATCTGTGAGCTTCTTTTCCATCTCCCTCCCAATCACAGATCTAGTATCTTCAGTTTTCTCAACTACTCCCTCCGAACTGTTCAACTCTTTTATTTCTCCCTCCAAACTTTTCAACTCTCCCTCCGAATTTTTGAAATCTACAGCATCTGTGCTGGTCTGGGATTGTTCAGGAAGCTCGTCAGACGACACAATTTGTACTCTACAGCAATAATTTTCTCTTTCTGAATTCTCTACTGCCTTATGACAATTCTCTCGACTTCTGAATTTAACTATCCAATTCGGTTTTTCATAAAATCCACTCAAGATAGTCTTATTGGTTGATTTATCATAAACCCTAAGTACCTCGTCATCTAGATAAATACCAAGTCCACTATCTGCTAATTGTCTAAGGGATAATAAATTATCTGAAATGTCCCTAGCTGCAATCACGTTTGTTAATTTTACAATTCTCTTCCCGGGTAAATTGAGTATTGAGACCAGCTCCCCTTTACCATCTATGAAAATATCCGCTATATCATTCTTGTTTGCACTCTTTATAACTTCATTTTCGCTTTTCTTGAAATTTCCCAATTTTATATCACTATTTACAATATGGTCAGTTGCCCCTGAAGCTGCTATAAATTGAATATTTTCTTTCAAATCTGATACAAACTCACCTGAACCTTTGCGATTTGTGGGAGTCCTTCCTGTAATTCTTTTAGCCCCTTTCTCATTACTTCTGTATTTGTTTTTAATGATTCTTTTTCTATCAACTCTACTGAACTTTTTCTGACCTTGCTCATTCCCATTCTAATTGTCATTCTTCTTAAAATTTGAAATATTCTAATACCGATTTCTGTTAACATTTGGTTTGTAATGAGTCATTTTATCGTGTTGATCACTGGGTCTCTTCCTTGCATGATCCATTGCCTTTGAACACTCGTTTCCCTTGTGATAACGAATTCCCTTGCAGTAATAACAGTACCACTCGTTTGTGGCTTTCAGTGGACAGTCATGTGCCCAGTGATCTTCTTCATTGCATCTGTGGCTGCGGTTGTGGACTGCACCCTCAATTGTGTGAGCTCTTCGAACCTTGTTGGATTCTTCTGTGTTCTCTTCCTTCTTTTCAGCTTCTAACTGCGTTATATAGTCGTTAAAATTCTGTTAGATTCATTTCTTCTAATTTCATTTGCATTCCAAGCAGATTTGCACTTCTAACTTCTGGTATTTCTTTTGAAACCCCCTGATAGAATGAAGATCTCTTTTCTAGTTCAGTTAGAGGTATCATGTCTTCACATGCCACATAATCTCTAATAAGTGAATCGAATCTATCACAAAAATCTGATACTTTTCCCCCTTTTTTCATTCTTATTTGATATAACTTAGTTCAGACTGATGTGTGAGTAATATTAACTTCACTTTTCCTTGATTTTCTTAGAAGTTTAATGATCTCTTTCGGCTCTGACAAATTTACAACTATCTTGTGATAAATTTAATCAATATGATTTATGATTATATTTCTAACAAAATTCTTTCTTTTCTTGACATTTGCCTGAGAAAAATTTGTTGGGGTTAGAATACTATCATCTATCACATCTAATAAATCATTACTAATCAATTCAGATTTCAAATAGTCAAGCCAAAGATTAATGTCTGATTTCTATGTAAGTTTGTAACTTCTCTTGATGTTAATCCTCTGATTTAGAGCATCACTTCCTACCCTTACTTCAACAACTCTATCTCTTCATTCATATCATTTGGTTTACCATTATCTGGTTTCTCAGCTGAACTGGAACTGCTTTTATTATTTTCAGAAACTTCTAATTTTTATCTTTTGTTACTAATCTCTAACGGGGGTGGGAAATGATCAGAAACTGAATTGTTACTGAATTTTTGTACCTCTAAGTATCTGAGCCTATAACGCTCAGCCTCTAGTGTATTCCTTGAAGTTTCAGCCAGATTTTCCATTATTTTGGAGACTCCTGCCATCATCTCATTCAGTTTAGTGACTGAGTTGGCCAGTGATAGACTGACCTCTTGATTATCATCTACTTATTTTTGTTGTTCTCTCAGCAGTCGTTGGAAGTGGAGATTGTCAATTTGATCTCTCATGATAGGCTTATGGACCATTATATTCTCTGTGATTGTAACTCTCTTGGGCTGTTTTGAATCCTCTGAAATCTTTTTCATCTTGCGCTTCTCTGAGCCTTATGTGACCTCTTCAATCTTTTCTAGATCTTCTGAATTTGATGTGAACATAAAGTCTAAATGATTATCCTGGATTTATTCTAAAATGTCAAAGTTGTCGGTGCGACCCTCTACTTCTATTTTAAGTCTAAAGTTCACAACTCTCTAAGTACCCACATTGATTTATGCTCATTCGTCAATGGCAATAAAAACTGAAGTATTTATTGATAGTTATCTAATGTGAAACGTTCAAAAAAATTAATATTCTACGAAATGAATAATCTAAGCTTCTGTTTCTAAATACTGACCTTCTTACTTTCTCAAGAAAGTTGTTAAAAATTTTCTTTTTGATGAGAATTTACTTTTTATGGAAACGTGGCAGTTAAGAAAAAAAATTGACTCCTTACTTGAAGTCTCTAAATCTTCCTCTTTAGACTCTGGAGTTTTTTCTTCTTTGTTCTTGTCTGATGCTGTGAGGCCAGTAAAATCCTCGATGATCTCACTGTCGCTTGCATAACCCACCAGGTTGTAGGACGATTTTTTATCGTCGTTGTCCATAAGCTTTCACTCTACCATCTATTTCAGGTTTTCGGAAATAAACACTATTTTAAATCGTTCAGATATTATATCAATCTGACTTAATTGAATTCTAGTACTATTGTACATTCTGTCTCTAATACAAATATATATTCTCTGTAATATCTTCTAATACATTTGTATACCAGGTAATCCCTCTGATTTTTATTTTATATGTATGGTGCTTTATGAAACTTTGTGAATTTATTATTTTGTTTGCATGCATGCTTAGTATTTTATTTCGTGCTTCTGTGCAAACATAACTGTACCACAATCAAATTAACTCGAAACTAGAAAAAGATTTCTTTCATTGTACAATCATGTATGCGCACACCTGCACTGATCATGGACTTCATGCACCGCACGAAGTCAGCCAGAATCGGTTGATCACGTACACGTACAAGGCACTAACGGAGATCCTCAATTTCCCTTTACAATAGGTAGGTTCAATTACACCGTAATGTTTTACCTAATTATTGTCCTGGATTCATATTTGTTTGCTTGTGGGATTTGTTAATTTTATTTCTCGTACATTCGAACATTTCTTCTACTTTCTAATTGCATATTTCTTCAAAAAAATATTTTCTACTATAGAAAACTAATATTCTCATTGTTACTCTTTCATTGGATCATTCGTTCTATTCATCTAATTCTGATTTATTGGAATATCCAATGCTCTAATTAAATAGTTGAATATTCTCAGTGGATAATTTTTCTGGATCTGAAAAATAACTGAACAATAGAATAATCGTTTTCAATTTCTGAGAATAACTCGGCGCATCAAAAGAAAAACAACTTCTCTATCCATTCTACCTCTCTGTCTCTCTCACTTGCGTGAGTGAGTCAGTGACTAGCTCGCCCGCTTTCCGAGCCAAGCCAAGTTGAGCGCGTTTCTGTGCGTATGTGTGTAAGTGAAAAACACGTTGATGCCTACACGGCGTTGGACGCCTGCCTCGCTTGATCTCTTTTCTTTCACTTCTAAATTTGCCTTTTATTTGGCTTTAATTCAGACTTCTAATCAAACGTTTGAATTCTTAATTTTATTCAGATATCTGTAAGAATCACTTCACTTTTGTCGACAGAATAAAGTGTACATGTACTCATCGTTGTGGCGCCTAGACGCGTCCCCAGGCGAAAACGTTTCTGTGATTTTTATTTCACTCAAAAAAAAATTTATGCGCAGTTTTAAGCATCCCTGCGGCCAACAACGTTTAGGAGTTTTATATTGAGGACAGATAGTCAGATTATTGATGAACACTGGGTTTTGTTAAACACTCTTAAACTCTTTATTCAACGTTGGACAACATATGACGCAACGACCAGCGTGGCTGAACACGAAGTGAAGCGAAGCGCGAAGGATTCGTGCTGTACTAACACACCTCGATGCGGTGGCAGCACCTATCAATACAGTTCAGACAAAACTCTTAATTCTAATAATAATCAAAAATTCCGTGATGAATTGTCCATGTGATCCAAAGCACTGTGATGAATTTTCCCTGTAATGAGTTATTGTAATGAAATTTGCCGTAACTACACACAACTGTAACGAATGGAGGTAATACCAAAGATTTTGCACCATATCGACGATCCCAGTGGGTTACTAAGTTGACATCTTTCCGTTTCCTTACATTTTCCGTGGTTTTACCAAAAACCGCCTAATTCGTCAATTTGTAACAAATTTTTTCGTATTCATTTTTCGACTTTGTCCTCATTTCCGTATTGAGATCTATATACTTCTTCAACCATTGATCTTGTTTAAATTTGAAGATTTTATGAATTTTTGTTAATTACATACCCATTCTCAAAGACGGTTTTAAGTTCACGTAATGTGTTACATACTTACTTTTCGAGAATAATGTGCTCATTAATTTGGATGTTTTACTCTCCAGAGCTTTGAAATGTTCAGGGCAAAGAGGTAAATCTTTATGTAATTCATATAGTTCCGTCGGATATTCCAAATCAATTTCACAAATATATCCAATAGGAGAGTCATCCGGAACGTTAGATATGTCAATGGAAAGATTCTCTTCCCATTGAAATCCAGCGTACGGTAAATATCGAGACATGGCAGCACCATATAAATTATTGACATCAAAATACATTATGGCGTTTCGAAATGATTGTTCTTTCCATAATACCATCATATATATCTACCTTGCATTGAGCCCCTACCCCTTTTTTTCAACTACTCATTTTGATTCTGTTTTGATGGAGGTATGGAGGGAACAAAAATTTGTCAAGAGATACGAGTGATGCTGAATAGCACTCCTCTCCACTAACTGAGAAGGATGATAAAGAAAACAAGCGAAGAAAACTTCTCAGCTTAGATTTTGAGTCTCGGTGAGAAAAGGAAACCGGAGATTTTCGCATACTAAAAAAATCATCAACTCAAGGTGCAGGAGATACAATTATATTTATTTTCCGTTGACGTATCTGTTTTGTGTGTTTCATCATTTAAATCGTACAAATTGTGTTTTTTCATTTATCACAATAGTCAAGATGTTATGAACAGCTGATTCGATATTGAACTAATTATTGATCTTTTAATGTTTTAAAAATTTCCCTCTGAAGTCTCTCTTCTTTCTGTAGTTTGTCTGGGAGTCTTCGCAATGTCTCATCAAAACATTTCCACGCATATTGTGAGATGAAATTGTGAGCAAGACATTGAATATCTTCATGCTTCATTTTTGAAGAATCGTCAATCAGATAGTAAAGCATAGTGACTGATTCTTGAGATGGAACTGAACCATAGCGATAAATGTATCACCCCCACAATTTTTCGGCATTTACTTCTGCACAATTGTAATTACGCGCGCGTAAATGAAAATGGCGACATGTAGTTACAACTGATGCAGTTAATGTCCTGAGAAGAGGGCAACCAATATCAGCTAAATCAATTATTGGGATAGAAAACCCAATGTAACTCTGAAGCCATTTCTTTAAGCCTGTAACAAAAATAGATTTCACATTCTTTAAAATCATCCGGAATACATGTTTAATGTGATTGTACGAGAAATCGCCAGCCTCCCATGGAATACGATGTTGATTCCGTTCAGACCACCAGTTGATTTGTTGATATTCTTTTGAGAGCTCCTTCCAATCCATAGGAGGTTCAAATATAAAATATCTTCGCCCAAATTCATTCCAATTTACAGCAGTAACATAATCAAACCGCAGAGCGGCCAGTTCTTTCAACACAAAAGCATTATTTGGGTTTTTGAAACCTTGAAAATCTAGCATGAGGCTCATCATAAAACTTCCTTCTGTTCAGAATAGATCTAACCGTTTAGAACTAGCAGAAAAGACTGGTCTAGTCTCACGCGAAGCTAGGATTTATAAAAGACTTATCTCAACAAAAAAAACTGAAAAACCTGAAAAAAAGACGCTTTTCTAGCTCTTTTGCTTCCTCACGGTAAATAGACTATGCTGATGTTGTATTCAATGAAAAAGCTGAATATACATCTGCAAGGTTCATCACAAAATTGTATTTCGTAGCTCGGATAGAATGTATCTTAAACGCAGTAGATAAACCGTAGAATAAGTGAGAACATCGTGGCTCAGATACAGTAAAATCGAACGCAGTGGAAAACCCTAGAACAAGAGAGGAAACTGGACACTTTCTCACGATGTCCTCATCTAAAACCCCCTCCATAGTAGAAATTTCGAGTAGGGATTCCCCCACCGCTTTTTCTGGTAGCAGGGGTACCCTACCGCTATTCTCTGGTAGCGGGGGTACCCCCACCCCTTTCGATTCAGCTTCGGCCTAGTTACGCTACTTCTGATGGAGCGTGACATCTTTCTCGAGGTGAGAATCTCCTCGTGGATGAGTTTCGGGCATTGTGTGTGTGGTTGGTTTAGTTGCGTGAGCCCCATAACGCGCTGCGCCCTAGTGCTCTATTTAGGGCGAGGCAAAAAATCCGAATCGTTCTGCTGTTGGATGTATGACAGGAGTCGAGTTCATGGACATGTGATGTCATGACATAAGGACGTGTGATGTTGGGTCGGTAATTTTTGTAGCTTCAAGATGTTGTACTCGTTCTTCAGGCCAGGTGATGTTCTCTTATTGAATCTGATAATCGCTCGGAGGTCCTGAAGCGAGCCAGGACTCCGCATTGACGCTCATGTCTCAGTCTCGTACAGGCTGAGTTATTCCTAACCTAAATGTTGGAGAGGCAGTGCATGTGAGTATTATCCGAATGGAATTATATGTTCTCTCCCCACAGGTCTAATCGAGAAAGTAAGAATCCATTCGTTGCAATATTAACAGCCCTACTCCATAAAGGGTCGAATCCATCAATTTAACATTTTACACAGAAGTACAACTTAATGATACTAAGAGGAATACTTAATGGGATGTTGGAAGAGTTCAGCAATACTAATTTATTGTCAAATCGCGACGTTTTAATCAATTAATATGTTGACGTTGCTCCACGCACATTTTATTAGAGTTTATAGTGACTACGTACTAAACCTGTCAAGAGCTCAGGCTCAGGCTGAAGAAGCTGCGATTTACAGCGAAACGTCGCGATTTGACAATAAATTAGTATTGCTGAACTCTTCCAACATCCCATTAATTATTCCTCTTATTGTTAACCATGGAAATGAACAACATCATCTTAATGATACTATGTAACGCAATTTTTCTTAGTCCACTTTTCAATTGATCATTCCCTGCACTCTTTACTATTATTACTAGGAGAAAACACTCGTAATTTGACCCCGAGTATTCCTCCGAAACTACTTCATATCTATTCCCTATCCGGACTCTTCCAACCTTCCGGGGTTCAATATCATTTTGGGCGCCAGGTGATGCTTTTGTTACCCGGGCGTCCCCAGCCTGGGCCTACCAGGCGTTCCGCGCCCTCAGGTAAGGGTAAGGGACTCGTGTTACCGGATTTTTACGACCAGATATGGCCCTGGCGCATGGACTATGCTCTTTACTCGGTTTTTGGTACCCAGGTCCGTAACTGGGGTGAGTTGGTGCATTGAGACCTGTCCCACTGATCTTAACTCTTCTAGCCTGAAGTTTGGGTGGATTGGGGAATAGGAAAGTAAGGTTATGAGCCACGGCTGCTCAGTGTCTGGGTTTGGTAGAGAAGGCGGGGTTCTGTGGTCAACTATCTCTATAGAAATTACTCTCTAACCGAATCAGGTTATGTTTTGCATTTATTCTCCCATCCCAGTATTATCACAAGGCGGTTTCCTATTTTCGGATCTTCGCTTTATTGTCTGGGACTCAGGGACACGTATGACTTGCACTCACCCGTTTATCGTGTTCTATTTTCGGGTTGGATTTCGGTCGCGGGCTTTCTGGTTTGTCTCCGCTCGTTGCATATTTACTCAATTCTCACTCGCGAATTGTCACTAGCTTTTCAACCTCGTGCTAGTGCGCGGCTTCTAGGTACAGTTGGATATTTTCTAGGGCGATAGCATGGATAGTTTCCTGAGCATATCCTCAACTGTCATATGACTCAAGCCATAGGGCATGCACCGGTCAGGGATAGCGGGGCCTTACACTCGGGGCAAGTGCCGCTTAAGCGTTCCAATCTCTCCTCTCGGCTCTTCGCGCATGACTGCCTTCCTTTTCTCTTCTAATCATATCCCCTTTTTATGATTTTTCTTCGCAGCAGGTTTAGGATGAGGGAGAGGATTCGTGCTTTATCCCGTAATAGTAAGACACTTTACTTTTCGCAGGTACCCCTGAATCGAGTCCTTGAGTAATTGCAGGGCTTGTGTCCTGTTTTTCCCAGTATCACCAATGTATGGGGCGCGGGTTGTCAGTCCGGCCTAAGCACTCATTCCCTTCCTCGCAGATCGATGTTTGACCCAACGTTCTTCTTGCCTCACGCATCGTCACCGTCTGATAAGTACGGTTATGCTGATGCGGAGCTTGTTTCAGTGGAGTCCCTCGCCTGCGTTCTTTACTTACATTCCCTTTGTGCTATTGTCCCTGTTCTTTTCCTTAAATTTTTCCTATCCTTATTCTGGTGTGTACGAGTCATCAGTCCTGTCCCTTACAATAATATTCTTAATTACATCCTTTCATTCTTGAGCGGCAGATTTTAAGCCGTCACATCTAACTAGTTATCAATATTTCAAGATTTGGCTACACGCTTCACTCACGTAGCGAAACGTGAAAGCAACTGTCACACAAAAAAGGCAGCAGAGTTGCAAGCTTATTCAACAGAAGCGACAGACCGTTATTATATTCGTTATGAGTCTTGTTGATTTTTTCTCTCTACCAATTTTATTGGTAATAAGCTTCTGAATGGATCAGTCGCATTGGTTCTATGTTGAATTCCCCTGAAAATCCTTCTTGGAAAATTTTTCATATTTTTTTCTATACCGATTTCCGTTATTATTATGATCGTTATTTCCATTTGTTCGAATGGTGGGATATTTGTTATTTCTAAAATTATTCTCCTCCAGTGTCCGTCTTTCGTACTATTCAATTTTCCAATGATGGCATTCATACTATAGAATAATTTATCATTTTTCATGCCAAGAAATAGTATATCCATAATGAAACCTGTTAAACTAACAGATATATCTTTGTTTGTTTTTATATCTTTGTCTATAACTTGTGTCAATAGTCTCACTTTTCCCGAATTATGGGGAAATATTAAAAAATTATGAGGAAATTTGAAAAACGCGAATATCTCGAAAACTTTGTAGGAACGTATATCCCTATTTTGATTGATTTTGATAGAGGATATCAAGATAAATATTTTGAAAAAGAAATTTCTATCCGACCAGTAGTTCAGGAGATATTGAGCAAAACATATTTCCCCAAAAAGTTGAATATTTCCTATACTACTCGTCCGATTTCATCCCTCCACAGTACCAGCCTGTAGTGCCATAATAGCATGGGCGTATTCTACCTAGACTGCACAGGTGGAGGGGGAAGCTACATAGGTTTAGCCACAGAGATATACTCCCGGTCCTTACCTATTCGTGTTTAGCAGTGCTGTGAGTGGGGAGCAGAGATGCTGTAGAATGGGGGTAAAAATTCAAGTGTGTCGTGGAAACCGAGCAAAAACATTTTACCATCGTTTTACAACGAGTTAATTTGTTTTTTCCGTTATTATGGTTTGCGACAGTTGGAAAAATTGAAAAAATATTAGAATAGTGAATTTTCACGTCCGTGGTATCGAAGTTGAGTGTAATATCCAAAATAGAATTTAATAACGAAGCGGGAAAACAGTTTAAGGAATTTCTGCAGTAAGTATATGGGAGTAGAAGGAAATAGACTACAGAGCTGAAATTATAAGAATAAATTTTTTGAGTGATTACAAATATCCTCCCGAAGTCCCAAAACGCTGAACCACGTAGATTGTTGAGGAGAAAGTATGAAAAATGTGTCATTAACACAGAGTCTTATGGCATCACTTTTTCAGGAATCACAAAGAAATAATTGACAATGGAATAAAAATCCAAACAGTTCACGAATAGAATCGTATATATTTGAGATACATATCCCGACGATTTCATTAGCCATCACCACAGAGATTATTTGTAATTATTGAAAATGTATGGCATATTTTGGAATTTTAGTTATGTTAGAGTAAACTGATGGTTGAACATGGCAACATTGAGAGAGGTTAGAGTGCACGCCAAGGAGGCCATCGTGTAAGCTCAGCCAAAGCATATACTATAGATTTTATAGTACAGTATAGGATTTTATCGGGACACAAGTATAATAATAAATTCACCACACCGAAGTGGGAAAACCTGAAAAATCCAAAAATCTCCACCGGGGTGGGAAAACCCCAAAAATCTAAAAATCTCCACCGGAGTGGGAAAACCTCAAAAATCCAAAAATCTCCACCGAAGTGAGAAAACCTCAAAAATTTAAAAATCTCCACCAGAGTGGGAAAATCTAAAAAATCCCAAAATTCCCACCGGAGTGGGAAATACAAAAAGATCTCTCTCTCACCCGAATTTTTACCCACAATTCACCTAATTATGCCGCGGGTGTTTGTTGTTCATCAGGTCGTAATGGTGTTCCTAACAAACATCCCCACATATTCGTTACCCAGTTTTCTTCTTTGTTGCCAGGGAAAACCCAAGAAGACTCAAGTCAAAAACTATCTCAGACTTATGGAAGCGGATGAGAAATAAGGAGATCATCGCAGACTCATTCTCATTTAAGAATCTTTCCGGAATCGCCGGTTCTAACGGGAGGAGGCGAAATTTCTCGGTTATGAAATCTGATACTTAGTTTCATCAGACTTCATTAAATAGAGAGGCTGAGAATGTACATGCTCCCACGTTAGATGAAATCTACGGGGTTTTTCAACGAACCTCGATCCCAAGATGGCGGCACATGCAGGTCGATTGCTAATGACGAATCCTGAGTTCAATGGAGACCGTACATTGCAGTTTTCGACATGTGTGACGCTTCACGCAGATGAACGTCTGGGTCTTGAACTGAGGCCTAGTAAGGGTTGCAGTAATCTTTCGACTAAGGGTCATGAAATTGGTAATTCTTTATGGAAGAAAAATTCACAACATTACTCAACTCGAAAACCCTGGAAGGAAATTCCTAGGGAAGGCCGACCTGAGACTCATTTCTACGGAATTGATGTTGTGAGACCAATGACCAGACTCAGGTCGGAGAATCTTATCATCGCCGCTGGAGTGACTTATTCTGAGCATTCTCTTGGGAGTCCTTTGAAACATTGGACATCTCAGAGGAGGGCTGAAGGGCGAGTTGAGATCTGGAAGAGCATGAAGGGGGATGAAAGTTTTCCCGAATGGTCACCGGGTAATCAGTGCAACTCATCGGACCTGCAACATATGGATTCTTGGAATCTCTTTTGAACGGGGAATAATTTTTTCCAAGGGGAGGAAAAAGAGAATTCATGTAAAGCCTGGGAAGAAAGGGTATTAGCTGAGCTAAAGGGCCGAGAGAATCCTGTACGAGGAAGTCTAGCCATCTTGGCTACTATTTCTCATCTGGTAAAACTCTTTTTCCTTCACTACTCAATGGAGGCTAATAGGGAAAATCATGAGAGTCCTCCAGGGATGCCTATTGGGAAGGGCCAAGAGGATTCTTCAAGGGTAAGGAAGGAGTATAGAGAAGTTCATGACACAATGGGATGTCAATCAATTAGTTGTTCAAATTAATTTCTGCAGCGCAAGATTCATAAAACGTCAGCACCACATTCTAATTGTCCTGGGCTCTTGGAAGGGATCAGGGATGCGAAAATCAAAGGATTAAGTGCCATGAAAATCTGATGAGTATCGGGGCAGTATGAATACGAGTTGGTATTCATCAGAAATGGGACGAGTGTAATGAATTTATACATAAAAAATCGCAATGACTTCAAATTGTAGGTTCAGCAACATGTGGAAACTGTCGGAGAAGTACGACCGAAGACGGATACTGGAGAGGTCATTCCACTGACCGACGTCAGATTTGTGACCATCCTTAACATTCCGCCAAAGATTGTAAATGAGGAAATGTTTTCGTCAAGTCGTAACCAAACGTCAGACAAGGAAAATGAAAATAAGGACAAAAACCGACTTTTGGATTCTGGGCAAAATTGGAGAGTGACTACAGAATTCATCAAGAGATATATAAAGCTCTAGACCAGGAAAATACAAGATGACGCTCACACTGTTTGCAGATAAATATCACGGAAACTGAGATTGATCATTTGCTCAGTTCATGCAGAAGTCAATGGGATCTGATTCTGCTCGTGGTACCTGGCCAAACAGATGTCAGGGGGGAAAGGAACGTTCTCGACTCGTGGCAATGCAACAGAGTCGAATCATCACAGTCGTTAATTATCACATACCATATCCAAGAGGTGTGGGCCCTAGTGAGCACCAATCAACCCACTGAGATACTGTGTCTACTTCAGCATGGAGCTATTCACCGAAGTAGTGGTTATTGGAACATTTTCTCACTCGAAAAAGAAAAGGGTGAAGAAAATGCATCAGTGATCACTTCATTATGGCTGACAAAAATGGCCATATTACCTAAAGATCATGGATCAGAGATGCTGGAGATGCAGTACCAAACTTCATCAGACGCTGTGAAACAAGTTCCTGTTCAAAATGTCAACTAATCATGCAATCGAACTAGTATCGAATAGCTGTCGGAAGTAGTCAAAGGGTCTGATTATTTTTGCACGATGCAGAGACGACACTGCGAGAAGGGAGAATCTCCAGAAGGCAACCAGCAGGACTTCACTAGGAAGAACCAATTGAAGGGTCAGAAGGTTCCGGTTGAGTGTCCAATGACTCCATCTCCACTAAACCTCCATCAAGAAGACGAAGGTCTAACAATGACACAATTCACAACATCCAGAGAAGGGCAACACAAAACTCAAAAGAAGTTTTCTAGGGCCTGTATCAAAAAATTACAGCAGTGCCCTCATGATACAACCCAAATTTCCAAAAGCAAAATTTTGGTAAACAAGGAAAAGGGACATAAGGGAGTGAACTAGCCGGTATTCATCATAATTCTGCATAAAGGGAGACGATTACCAATAATTGTCACTAAATGAGAAACTATCGATACCAATTATCGCTACGGAAGTTGTGAAATTAGATTTGGGGTAATGGAACCCTTAGGAACCCGTGGAAATCATTAAAAAGTGGGGTAAAATCGTTGACTGGTATCAGGAACCAATGAAGACCGAAGAGGTAGTAGGTGGCACGACAGCAGAAAAATTATTTTGACTAATATCTCGAAGAAACGAAGTAGAAGATGCAGGTATCAGATTGTAACTTCAATTAAACGTCGTACTGCAAGCAGACACCGTACGACACGCGGTGTCGAAGATACTGACGCGCGCATTCTTCACCATTCATGTTGAAGACTCGCATAACAAAGACGAACGAGAAGAAACGGAATCGACGATTGAAATAATCGGAATTAAAAAATCAGACTTCCGTAACGACCAACTGCAAATTTATGGACTCCTGATCAATGGAGCATACCTACAGTGAGTTTTAGCCCTGAAATACCCTCATTTTAAGGACGAAAGGGTATCCAGGGAAGGGAAACAGGTCCGGAAAGATAAAATTGTTATAAGGAAAATTCGAACTAATTTACTCGTTTTATTTTTACTAAAAAAAATAAACTTTGAAGTATTTCAAATCAACAAACTAGTGAAAGGGAATAAATATGCCCTCGTACTACCAGAGGACCCAGTTTCCAGGAACCTTAATGAAAATGCCAGTCATGAGCGACAAAGAAAAAGCCGGGAGTGGCCCAGGTTTTCCTCCCACACTGGAACCAGTTTTCGTCCTCGTCCGAATCGTCATCCTTCATGTCGTACGATGGCACGAACATCGGCACGTGATACGGCTGGGGCGAAGGATTAAGGCCAAACAAACCTCTGAGGTTGAAAATGTCGGCGATTTCGTCCAAGGAGACCTTTCTATCCCACAGCCTGACATTCCGATGGTGGGTATTTTGACGCCATTTCTGGACTTGGGTCTTGTACCCGAGGTTTGTGTACGCAGGCTGATAAGGAAAACGTCGAATCTAGGAGCAGAATCAGGAAGAGTTGAACCATGAGCCAAGAGAACAGTTGTTTAAGATATTCACGAGCTCATTTCATGAACCAAGAAATAGCTCCGACTTGGGAAAAAACTCGTAAAGAAAATCATGCTCACCAGAAAATCAAGGATGAATGCGTCTTCCGCATGCCTTGCGTTTGGATGCAGGCCAGACGAGTTAGATCTTTTCGGACACCATCTGATAGACCCTTTCACCCATACACATGGGGCAGGGCAAGATGACCGGCCGAGGCAAAGGGGGCTCCGGTACCGGAGGTGAAACAGAGGAACCTGCAGAAACCAAATTCTGAACCTCAATCTCCAGTACAGGTCTTCGATTTTCACCACGACGTTCGACAGCATACACCGAACGTAAGTGGGATCTCCCATCACAAATCGAACAGTTTTTCGTCACAGCAACCAGTGTGGAAAAATCCAGAGCACTTGTCTTCACGAAGGCAAGAAAGTAGACTGAATCAGATAATCATCTACATCGTTCCCACCGAAATAGAATGAGTGAGGTGTGTAATCAGCGTAGCGGATGCAGCACGATACATTCATCAGGGATACAGGCGCTGAAACCAGAGAGCTTCAACGCTACTCGCAAAGTTGAAAATTTCACATTGAGCTATAGAGCTCCAAAATTCTCTCTCTCTCAGTTCGAGAAATATCATGCTAGGTAACACAATCTTCCCAAAAAGGGGGGAGGAGAATGGGCCAGGGAATGGTCCACGAATTGTGATTCGTAGGTACACTCATACGAGCATTGCGGCAAACTATCAGGAGTCGAGCGGCAGGAAACGGGAAGAAGAATTTTCTTACAGTCGGGAAGGCTCAACGGATGAATTTTCACTTGGTGTATGTACAAAATATACCAGTGGAATTCGTCATAAGAAATTTGACAGGGCGTTCAACCTGCTGAATCAGCAGAATGAATCGCCACAAGAGAACCAAGCAGATAACGTGCGCATTCCGGCCGTCTCTAGGGAAACACGAAATATTATTATTCACGAAACACGTGCGAGGATAATTTTTGGAGAAGAGACTCGGTTTTCTCCCAAAAACTACAAATTGTGCAGAATTCTGTCGGAAGAGTCAATAATTGAATTAACTGGAAAATTTAATCAAAAGATTTTTGGAAAGTCGTTTTAGGTTTTGTAACGAACATGTGGGGATGTTCGTTAGGAACACCATTACGACCTGATGAACAACCAATTCCCGTGGCATAATCCGGTAAATCGTGGGTAAAAATTTGAGTGAGAGAGAATGTTGAAAATCATCCCTCAGTCGGGCTAAATGTCGAATTTGGCTCGCTCGGCAACCTTCGGGCATCGACAAACACGCACGAGGACGATCGTGCGTGTCGTACCCTTTAGTACGCCATCGAACTTCATCGAGTGAAAGTGCCGGAAAATTATCGCATCTATTATCGAACATTATCACTGCAAATCATCTTTTTGTTAATTTGTATACAGTCCACTCGGAAATCATCTATTTATTAAACTCTGTGTTGTATAATGTTCAGTCCATAATTATTTGTTTATTAAAGGAAACTCATCAAATTACCTTCGGCTAATCATCAACCTGTTAACCGGAACCTCACTTTTCCTTCCGACCACCCGGCTTATCAAATCGTGATTGATTTCTAACATTGGTCCTTCGAGCCGGATAGTGGAGTGTAAAAGTGCGGTGTTGAAAGTGAATAATCATCAAGGACAGGGACAAGAGACAGTGTGGTGAAGTGCAGTAACACGTGGGGATCATAGACGCTGGGAACGCGTGGTCCAACGGGGTTCACACGGCTACGCGCACGGACGACGAGAGTCGAGTCGAGTAGCGGGGGTTACTCAGCGGCTCTACAGTCGGCAACTCAACGACACTTCAGCAGGCTCTACAGTCGGTAACCCATCGACGGTTGGCGTAACGACGGTCGGTAACTCATCGGCACCTCATCAAACCCTACGGTCGGTAAATCATCCACTTTCTTAAAATTAAAACGCGGAATCTCATCGAATTGGTCTTGTTTTCATGACTGACGATTCTAAACCGAAGGGATTATCGTGGGCCGAGAACTTTATTTCCGACTTGGCAAGGGGGATCGTCATTGAGATCATGGACAAAGTGGAAGTCATCATCGAGAACACCGAGGGAAATTTGAAGGACCTCGAGAATCCAGAGGGAGACGGAGCAGGCCTTCCAGGAGACGTTCGCAGCGCTCTCGAAACTGAAACGAAAAGGAGGACCATAAGCCCGTGGCCCGTTAACTTTGAATACAAAGTTAAGATCCAGATGAGCCGCCTGTCAGTATTGAAGGGCACCATCGGGAAGATCAAAAGGGAAGACATCGCAAAGCTCAAATCGGAGGACATCGAGACCCATCATCGCATCGTCGAAACCCAATGGACGAATTTTTCGTCTTACCACGAACAGATGCTGGAGGAGGCTACGGAGGAGATCTTTTCGCATCCTTACTTCGTCTCCGACGTCTTCGAGGAAGCTCTCCAGTCCTATACTCGAGCGATAAGAGAGTTGGTGAGCATTCAGGCAGCTATTCAAACGACCAATAGGGCAGAATCATCAATGGGAAAATCATCATCCCGTAATGTAGAGAAGATCAAACTGCCTGACTTCGACGGGAAATATGGGAACTGGAAGAGCTTCCACGACATCTATGTCTCGCTTGTGCATAACCAGCCCTTCAGCGACATTGACAAGATGCTAGGATGAAGAATGCACTGAAGGGCAAGGCATCGGAACTCATCTCCAACATCGGACCTGAGGCAGCAAATTATCAATTTGTTTGAGCAAAGCTGGTCGCTCGCTATGAAAATCCAGGGCTCATCATGGCAGCTCATCTCAACAAAATCCTCAATCTTCGGGAGCTCAAGGAGAAGTCAGCGACAGGACTTCTCTTCATCATCGACACTGTCTCGGAGGCCCTAGAGGCTCTGAAAAATCTTGGAGCGCCAGTCGAGCATGGGGAAATCATAGTGGCCCACATCGTGAGGAAAGTCATCGACACCAAAACCCGAGAGGATTGGGAAATGTCGCTAGGGGATTCAACGAAACCTCCCGAGTTGAAGGTCTTCATGGAGTTCCTCAAGGCCAGAGCGAGGGCCTTGGAGAACGTCGAACGAGATGAGGACGGAGCAGCAACAGGCAAGGGCGTTCAGAAGCCTAAGTCAACGGCCTCAGTTAATCAGGTGTCTTACGCGAAAAAGGCATCAGGAAAGTCATCATCGGGGACTGGGCAGACGTCTACACCACCGGTCGACAAGAAGAGGGAGTGTAGGGCCTGCCAGGAAGACCATTGGCTGGGGCCGGAATGCCCAAAGTTTATGGAGCTGAGGCCACACGAGAGGAAGCAGTTCTTAACTGACAGGGGGCTCTGCTACAACTGCCTGGGTCCTCATCGAGTACCCAGATGCAAAAGCAGGCAACGGTGCAAGACGTGTGGCGGGGAGCATCATACTCTCATCCACAACGTACCACAGATGTTGGCTAGGGTACGCTCTGAAGAGCAGGACGCAGCTGCGCACCAACAGAACACGAGCGGATACATCCAGAACCTCATCCCAAAGCAGCCACTCATCAAGGCAGATCCTGTCAGCGTATCATCAGGTCCATCTTCACGCCAAGACACAGCATCGCAAATCAAATCTTCCGTCAGGTCACTCATCGAGATGGAGAGGTCATCGACCCCTCACAATCAGACTGGAGATCATCATCAATCAGAGGGGTACCACCTCGGAGGTCATCATCAATCAGAGAAATACCACGTTGGACAACAACGCCATTCAAAACAACGGCGTGTTGGAGATCTTCGACAATCAGAGAATCATCAGCGCACTCATCAAGGGCATCATCAACAATCAGAGAAATACCAGGTTGGACAACAACGCCATTCAAAACAACGGCGTGTTGGAGATCTTCGACAATCAGAGAATCATCAGCGCACTCATCAAGGGCATCATCAACAATCAGAGAAATACCAGGTCACTCATCAACGACAGTCAGATCCACAACCATTAAAGCAGGTGGACACCATCAACGTTCTGGAAGCTCAACGAATTCCTCAGGGAACATCACAACTGGTACAACTCAAAGCCAGCAACGATCCTCATTGACCAGGGTTCTGAAGTATCACTGATTTCAGAACGCTTGGTCAATCAATTGCGATTGGAACGAAAGTCATCATCACTGGTCATCATCGGCATCGGAGAAACATCATCGGGGAACACACGTGGGATTGTGAAACTCGCCTTACAACCGAGACATGACCCTGCTGTGCAGATCATCGTAGAGACTCACATCCTGAGCATGTTGACGGCGGAAATACCGCCATTCACTTGCAACACATCAACCTCACTTCAACTAAGAGGACTACAATTGGCAGATCCTCAATTCTTGAGATCTGGGGCCATCGACCTCATCATTGGAGCTGACGCCTATGGGAAAATCATCGGAGAGAATATCATCAGGTTTGAGAAAACCGAACTTATTGCTCAGCAGACCATTTTTGGCTGGGTAGTATCGGGACCAGTTTGTTGTAACGACTGCGTCGCCAAATCATCCTTCAAAACATCAACGCAGACGGCAAATCAACAATTATTAGAACTCCTAAAAAAGTTCTGGCTCCAGGAGGAGCTACCGGATACATCATCAACAGTTGTCATGAGCAAAGCTGAAGCCGAATGCGAACAACACTTTATCGAGACTCATCAGAGGGATTCGTCGGGACGTTATGTCGTGCGTCTCCCCTTTAAATCATCATACAGCATCAACGGCCAAGAAACGGCTATCTAAGCTATTGGGAAAATTATTGTCAGATCCAGTCACTCATACCCTCTATAAGAAATTCATCGAAGAGTACGAGGCCCTGGACCACATGCAGCGAGCATCTTCAACTTCAGAGCCAAAGCAGGCATATTACCTGCCTCATCATGGAGTGCTTAAACCAGACAGCACGACCACAAAATTGGGAGTGGTGTTCGACGCACCGCATCGCAGCTCATCAGGAGTGTCACTTAACGACATACTCCATCCAGGACCGAAGCTACAAGTAGACAGCTCCGACGTTCTTATCTGGTTACGTCGTCATCGTTTAGTATTTGGTGCGGACATTGTGAAAATGTTCCGCCAGATTCGTGTTCATCGAGACGATTGGGATTATCAACGGATCTTCTGGGAAGACGACGAAGGAAAACTCATCGACTTTCAACTGACGACAGTCACATACGGCACCAGCTGCGCACCTTGGCTATCTCTGAGGGTGCTGAAGCAGTTGGCCATCGACGAAGGCCATCGATTCTCGTTGGCCTTACCGACATTCATCAAGGGACGGTATGTTGACGACATATATGGAGGCGCAGAAACAGAAGAGCATCTGGAAAACATTATCAAGCAGCTCATCGAACTTTGCATGGCGAGCGACATGCCCCTGCAAAAAAGGTGCAGCAATGCACCACAAGCCCTAGAGCGACTCGGAATATCATTAGGATCAGCTCCAATCATCGAATTCGAGGAATCAACGGTGGAAGTGTTGGGACTATGCTGGCAGCCCCACATGGATACCTTCCATTATAAAGCAAAGACTTTCACCGAGGACACCATCACCAAGCGCGTAACCTTGTCCGAGATTGCGCAAATCTACGATCCATTGGGACTCATCGCGCTGGTGATCGTCACGGCAAAGATACTCATCCAGGAATTATGGCTGCTCAAACTTAACTGGGACGATCCACTTCCAGATGACTACAAGGATCGCTGGAAATCATTCAGAGAGCAGCTTCAACACTTGAGCAGCCTATCAATACCACGGTGGCTACATCTATCGCCCGGTACATCGGAAATTCAACTTCATGGATTTGCGGACGCATCAAATCTGGCAATCGGCGCATCGGTCTATCTCCGTACATCCGCAGCGACATCGGGAACGTCCGTCACCTTGGTTTGTGCCAAGACCAAGGTGGCACCTCTCAAGAAGAAGACCATCCCAAGACTGGAGCTCACGGCAGCAGTCATGGTCACAGAACTCGTGGCTTATGTCAAAAGGGCTTTGGAATTGGACAACATCGAGATTTATCTATGGAGCGACTCATCGGTAGCCATCACCTGGATCAACGGGGACCCTGCCCGTTGGAAGGATTTCGTACAGAACAGGGTTCTTAAGATACGAGATACCCTGCCCTCTGCAACTTGGAGACACATCAATGGGAAGGAGAATCCGGCGGACTGCACATCAAGGGGTCTTCTCACCCCGAAACAACTGGTGGAGCACCATCTATGGTGGACAGGGCTTGTCCTGCCACCAGACCAATGGCTAGCATCATCAATGGACCTAGCATCATCAACAGAGGTATCATCAGAAGCGGCACAGGAAGCGAGGCCGCCCATCATCAGCTCACATCCAGTGCAGATTGCCGAGGCAAATGCGCTAATCATCAGATACTCATCACTCACAAAGCTACTGCGGGTTACAGCCTGGGTAAACCGCGCAGCAAAACGCTTCAGAAGACAGCCGCTACCCGATTCTCCACAATTGGAACCAGAGGAACTCGAAGAGGCGAGACTGTTTTGGGTCAGATACACGCAGCAGCTCTACTTCGAGGCAGAAGTTAACACGCTGAGGGACGGAAACCCCTTAGCGGCCAATCATCGTATGGCAACGTTGACGCCATACCTGGATAACGACGTCATGCGATTGGGTGGACGTCTAAGGCGATCGACATTGGATCCGGAGGAGAAGAATCCAATCATTCTTCCCCGTTACTCGCCATTATCATCGCTCATCATCGCGGAGGCTCATCAACGGAGCTTCCATGGAG
>NW_021680602.1:184104-220938 GCF_001412515.2 Diachasma alloeum | reverse complement strand
GATCAACATTGGATCCGGAGGAGAAGAATCCAATCATTCTTCCCCGTCACTCGCCATTATCATCGCTCATCATCGCGGAGGCTCATCAACGGAGCTTCCATGGAGGAACTCAACTAACTTTGGCACACATCAGACAGAGGTACTGGATCATCGGGGGACGAGCTCCAGTACGCTCCCACATCATCAAATGCGTAATTTGCGCACGTAATCGAGCATTGAGGGCTCAACAGCTGATGGANTGCACCACAAGCCCTAGAGCGACTCGGAATATCATTAGGATCAGCTCCAATCATCGAATTCGAGGAATCAACGGTGGAAGTGTTGGGACTATGCTGGCAGCCCCACATNGCTCCAGTACGCTCCCACATCATCAAATGCGTAATTTGCGCACGTAATCGAGCATTGAGGGCTCAACAGCTGATGGAACAGCTGCCAACACGACGAGTGATACCATCGAGGGTCTTTCTCCACTCAGGAGTAGACTTCGCAGGCCCAATCAACATCCTGAGATGGAGAGGATCAGGGGCAAGCAAGACAATGTACAAGGCTTACATCTGTCTGTTTGTATGTTTTGCTACTTCGGCAACACATCTGGAACTGGTAACGGACCTCACAGCGGACAGATTCATCGCAGCGTACAAACGCTTCACATCGTGACGGGGCATCTGTGCAACCCTGTCCAGCGACAGGGGTGTCAACTTCATCGGGGCAGAGAGAGAACTTCAAAGGTTATTCGACCAGGCATCAAGCGAATCGGCAACTATCAGGGATCAGCTAGCATCCGACGGAACGCAATGGAAATTTAATCCTCCTCACTCGCTGCATATGGGAGGCAAGTGGGAGACTGCAGTGAAATCAACGAAACATCATCTACGAAGGGTTATCGGAACCTCGACCTTGACGTACGAAGAATTTACGACTCTTCTGATGCAAGTCGAGGCCATACTTAACTCACGACTCCTCTGCCCACTCACAAACGACCCGCAGGACACATCAGCCCTGACACCAGGACACTTCATCATAGGAGAAGCGTTCATGACAATTCCAGAGCCTTCACTTCAGCAGATCAACACAGCAAAACTGAAGAGATGGCAAATCATCTCCCAGAGGCTTCAGAATTTCTGGGAACACTGGGCACGAGAGTGCATTCATCGTTACCCGCAAATCTATCGGTGGAAGCAGCCAACGAACGAAGTAAAAATCGGTTCGTTGGTCCTCATCATTGACGAGCGGGAGCGACTAGCCAAGTGGCCTCTGGCTCGAGTCATCGTAATTCACCCAGGACAAGACAACTTGACCACAGTTGTCACATTGAGGAAAGGCAACCAGAAGACTCAAAGGTCCATCCACAGGCTGGTGCCTTTGCCGATCAACGACGACCTTTTGGAAGGTCAACAGTGATACGTCATCATAATCATCATCTATACATCGTCACCTGGAGGTGAGGCAGGGCGGGCGGGATGTTGAAAATCATCCCTTAGTCGGGCTAAATGTCGCATTTGGCTCGCTCGGCAACCTTCGGGCATCGACGAACACGCACGAGGACGATCGTGCGTGTCGTATCTTTTAGTACGCCATCGAACTTCATCGAGTGAAAGTGGCGGAAAATTATCGCATCTATTATCAAACATTATCACTGCAAATCATCGTTTTGTTAATTTGTATACAGTCCACTCGGAAATCATCTATTTATTAAACTCTGTATTGTGTAATTTTCAGTGCATAATTATTTGTTTATTAAAGGAAACTCATCAAATTACCTCCGGCTAATCATCAACCCGTTAACCCTAACCTCACTTTTCCTTCCGACCACCCGGCTCATCAAATCGTGATTGATTTCTAACAGAGAGAGCTTTTGATTTTTCCCACTCCGGTGGAGATTTTTGGATTTTTTTGAGGTCTTCCCACTCCCGGTAGAGATTTTTAGATTTTTTGAGGTTTTCCCACTTCGGTGCGATGAATTTTTTATATACAGTTGGAGAACTATGATATTTTTTTAGAATAATTGGGAAGAGTTCTGATTAATTATTTGAACCGTTCAATTGTTGCTTTTGAGGGCCCATAAAATTATTGCGAAGAACTTCCGATATTTTAAAGTCATCCGGTAAATTTTATGGGACTTACCCTACTGTTAATCTCACGGGAAATCAATTAGGTTTAATTGAAATATTAGCGCTACATATTAAGTCGGATTTCACGAGCATTAATTCGGTACGTTTTAGAATTTCGGTGGAAGGTCATGTGGAGCAAGTATAGCCCTTGGTTCCAATGAATTGCCGGGCTGTTCGGGAAAAAGTTAGAATGTTGAGAAATGGTGATATTATTTTGTTTACTTTATTAAAAATTTGAGTAATTATGGAATTTGGTAGGGTAGCGCATGCAAAAATTCCCCCACTGTGGGTGGTTTCCCCGAAGATCACACCTCGACTGGCGAAACATTTCCGCCAATCAGAGTCTTCCTCGATTGAGCTGGACTAATCGCTCGGTTACTGGGTCGCGACACTGACCCCCACAGTTCAGTTCCGCTTTGACTGTGAGTGAATAAAGTGCACAGTGCCAAAACGGATATCAGTGTTAAGGGATTTACTCGCCACGCTATAGAAATCTCGTTTGGAGGCTTCAAAACATTCTCTGGAGCTTTCAAGATGGGAAGGAAAACGGAGAATTCGAAGAACAAGACGAAAGTGAGTTTTCCTGTACTATTTTAAGTGGTGTTTTAAGCGATTCCCTGGAATTATTAATTTTTCCACTTTATAAAACAATCCCGATTGACACGGAGATTGTTCGATTCTTTCTATCGGTCGGGTTACCTGCGTATGTATCCCGCTCGCTTCCCGCTATTTGAAACTCCCTCTGACTGTTAAATAGTCTAGAGCGGCATCTAATTATCAGAAAATTATGTATTTTCGAGAGAGATTCCTCAGAGCTTTCCCACATTGAGTGGCGTTAATTTTTGCCGTTTTCACTCAGTCAATTTTGAGATTTGGCGAGTTAAGTTGAGGTGAATTTTTATCCCCGCACTCGCGTTGTGTGTTTCGCCATGGAGAATGTTCTCCTCTCTTTCACTTTCACGGGTATTCGCATACCTTTCCCCCCGTTCTCGGAATTCTCGAGCATTTCCGGATTAATGAATATTTTCGTATTGCCGCTATTGTCCTCGTGTTTTCGATAACACCTGAGGAATTGGATCACGTTAGCCTTATAATCGAAACGATCGCGATTATATTATTTTGTTATTATGATTTCAGATCGGATTTATTAGTTTTTCTTTCGTTTTTGTTAGAAGAGCAATGATTGTTATTGAGAATTTTCGTTTCTTTTGGAAATTATGTAAAAGTATTTAAATTATTTATTTTTGAAAATTTTAATAGTGGAACATGTAAGGAAAATGTGTGTTTTCGATCATTTTTGGTTTTCTGACCTCCCGATAACCTCGTTTCCACCCGAAATCCACCCCTCTCTCCATAACCTATCATACTGAGCGACCCGTGGACCGTGACCTTTCCCCAAAATTCTAGTTGTCTTTATTTTTAGTTTGTCGTTTACGGATTTTCTGAGTGTTTGGACTCGAAATTCGTGCATTCCTGGTTTCATAATTCCAGCTAAAAATTATCTGGCGCCCATTATTCATTTTATTTTGAGTCAATTTAGATTTTGGGAAAGAAGGGCGAAGGTAATAGGCATTTTTAACTCCCAAATGAAAACGTCACGTTACAGTTTTAAGAGATACGATTCTCTCAGAGAGATTCCATTTCAAAGCCTAATGTTTGTCCAACTTTTCCACATTGCTAAGAGATTGTGAGGGAGGCATAATTTTCCTAAAAATGCATTTTCGACTTTGGGGAAAATTCAACGAATATTTAATTCTGAAGAAAGTAATGTAATTGAATATTTAGGGTTAGCTGGAAGATTAAGTGAGAAGTATACTGATAATAATGAATTTAATATTTTGTAATAGCTGAAAATATTTTTAAAAAATTTTTCTGAGGAGAAAATGTCCAATGATAGAAATTTTCTTCCCTAGTGGGGAGGAATGTTATGCCCAAAATAATGGCAGCATATTGAGAAATAATTTATTTAGAAACGTGAAGAAGTAGAACAATGAATTGAGTTCAACCTACTTTACTCATTGTTTTACTAAATCAGCGTTCATGTGCAACACTATTTAGCAATGTTGTAACGTGACATGCTTAATTACTATATAAGCTGCACTCACGAATATTCGGGAGTTCAATCGTCAACGTAAATCAAGCTTAATACTTATTTTGTATCATCTTTGTAATTTCTACATAATTATTCCGTCTGGATCATTATGAGTTAGTTTAAATGAACAAACACCTATCTTCTCACCAAGTAAAATACCGGATTGCAGTATCTACCCACTGTAGGGAGATTTATCTCTAAATAGCAGAACCCAGGGATTCATGCCTAATATATCTGTGCTTTGGATTTCTATTGGTGACTGTCGGTTTGCTGTCCTCTTGATGGATTGGACTGAGGTTATTACTGGTGACCTTCAATTCCGTGCTGATTGCTTGTCTCTCGGACCTCTGATGCGGTGGACACGATGCTGGAATGAGTTATGGAAATTCTTCTGTCGTTCTGATGTTTTCCACTGCCTCCTACTTGTTGGTGAATTCTCTCTAAAGCTGGAAATGTGATTCGTCGGACTTGAGATTGCGTACAATTTGCTAAGTTGACATGAGGCTATGGATTTGGACTTTCAGAGTGTTGCTGCTGATGTTCTTTTGATACGGGCCGTGGATGTAACGCTCAGTTACGTCTTTGTTGTATGTGGATTTTCCATGTATCTCACATTTTAGTTCATCTGGTGTTCGCTCTGTCTGTTGCGTGAGTCGATTGGTCCTGGTCCTAGCTCTTGGGTGAAGTTCTATTCACTGCTCCTTCAAGGATTTCTTTAATGCACTTGGGAAATTTTCAGCGAGCAACTTTGCCGTTAATTGTGTCGTACAGTTATTCAGTCAATGGCTGTGTGTTGGCGCCAATCTTCTATTTGAGATGTTCTGGACCCGACAACCTCTTTGATGATCCGCCTTGACTGTGAACCCCTATGATGAGTGTCTCTTGGACCAGGGATTTGATAATTTCGATCGGCTAGTTACAGAGCTTGTATAATGCCGATCTGTGCTTATTGATGAGAACTGTTGAGTGATGTCCTTGATGCTGAACCTCAGTTGCTGAAGTTCTTTGATGATGGTTACCGATCGTTGACCTTGAAATCTGGAGGTTGATCGGCATCCGCTCTGTTGACTCTCGTTGGTTCAATTCTTTTCGATCTGAGTACTTCTGTTGTTGATGAGGTTCTCTTGATACTTAATCGATTACAGCTCCGGTTCTAATGGATACTCTCTTTGGTGGCTGTGCTCTCACTTCAACTATTGCTGATACCGCAGATCATTGATACTCTGGAGATCGCACCTGTTCCTAGTATGCATCTGACTTGCCGGTAATGTTCCTCCTTCTGATGAGCTTTCTGTTGACTTGATGAAGCTGTAAATTCCCTTAGTTGTCGTCAAGCTCCATGTGGCTGCCGTATCACTTGTCGAGATTTGATGGTAAAATGAGAAAGTGACACTTGACCGATCCTCTGATGGTTTCTGAAAATCCGTCTCTCGATGCTGAGGTCGGTGATGGCTGAAGTTTTGAAGGTTCAGTGCTGCTATTGATGCTTTTGATATTGGATGAATCTATCCTCGTTCTTGAACTACTGACTTTAGATCTCCCGATAAATTGTCTTGTTCTTCATCTGTCTCTGATTGATGAGCTTTCTCATCGATTGAGGTTCACTGTTATTGATGCAGTTCTCTGTGAGTTCTTTGTCGAACCAACGGAGGCGTAAATTCCCTCAGTTGACGCCGAGCTCTCTGGTTTGTATGGACTTGGAAAGTATCCCACACTTGAGTTCATCTATTGATACTGTTCTTTGGGAGCCTTCTGTTGACTTGAAGGAGGCGTAAATTCATCAGTCGTTGGCAAGCTCGTTGTTGTTGATTGCGAAGAGGAGAAACACAAGGTGAGAGACGTATCGCTTGTGAAATTACTGATAAATGGAATATGGTTCTTAGCTCTCAATCTGGATCCCCTTAGCTCGTTGATGGTGCGGACAATCTCATGATGATTTCTATATCGTATCGGGATTGTATGACCCGATGCTTCGTAACTGAAATGAACGAGTCTATTGTGGTGAGCTACTCTCGACATCTTTCTCCTTGATTCATCCTCTCAATTGATGGATGATAGGAGCAGACAGTATTTGTTATAGCTCCGTCTTCTTGATTATGCTGGCTTGGGCTGGACTTAAACTTAAACAATACCTACGTATTGGATGAATTTGTATTTAAGTTTCTCCTATTCTTCCAGGCCATTTTACGATTCACAACCACATTAAGCTCTTCAAAAAATACTTAAATCATCAAATTTCCCTTTTTTTGCCAACGTTTCGAGTGGTGAATCTCACTCCTCCTCAGGGCAATACGTTTATTTACATCTACATAATACACAGAAAATTTTCAAAGAATTATCGCAATCCATTTCTATCGGAAAAATTTATTACCTGATAGTATCTCAATGACGAGTCATTGAACCATGCAAAGAATGCAATCTGTTTGTTTCTAGTTGTTTTTATATACCTATTCACAATTACTATTTCGTTGTTTACTCCATCCCTCTACAGTAAAGCAACCCTAAACTGCAATAATTGGACCGATATGACCAGCATATTATTTCATCACATTGATTCACTTAATTGTTGTATGAAATATTTCACTAGCCATATTTTCAACTAATAACACAACTACTACTTTCAACTAATAACACAACTAATAACCCCCTCTTCTCGGACGGAAAAATATTAATTCTTACGTCATTATGAATTTGAAAAAACATTGCGTCACAACCAGTCAGGAAGATAACCACAATATAAATAATAACACAGGTCAGTACCATAATAATTACAATAGTCATTTAAATGTCCTAAAGGCTAGTTCACATTATTACACATTTGTAATGGAAACTAGCAGATGCAGCTTAAAATCACCCGATAGTCTGCAGGATTTTGAACCAAATATTTAAAGAGGAATGTAATGAATGTTCTAATTACTCTGGAATATAATCAACGGATCGTACACACTGCCTAATTTTTTACTGTCATTTATGAAATTTATAGTTTTATCTTCATGTTTCTTTATGTGGAACATTTAAAAATATCTAAGTCATCGTCTTCTTCTGCTGAACCTGGAATACGGGATTCATCAAAATGAAATTTGTGATTTTTATTTTTAACATGATCGTGGGCGTTGTGACGAGGGTGTTATCTCGCCTTAATTAAATAATAGAAATGAAAAGTGGGTAATGGGACATCTCACCTTTCTCCCTTTCGTTGGTGGTTTAAAATAACTGTTAGTATAAGACTCTGGACGTTGTAAGAATATAATCTACGAAGATGAACCGGAGAAATGACAATCAGGAGAGGCAATGAACGTGAACCTGGGGAGACTTCATCAACCTCTGACCACTGAGGGGACACCCGGAGACACGGACAACTGGAGATGTTGCACACTAATCAAACCAAGAATTACTAGGATCAAAATCCATATTTAAGGCTCTGCACGAGAAGAAACCTGATGGGAAAGATGAAGAAGAATAAATAATAGCCTTGGACCTAATGATGATGCTGATAAGCTTGACACTTACGTGGAACCCGCATGACAGGGAGGTTACGAAAGAAAAGCAGCGATGGGTACCCAGAAACAGGGACTTGAATTTCAGTCCAGCCTCTCAGCAATGATGAAATAACTCTACTGAGACCTCCTCCAATTATTATATTAATGAGGGAAAAACCGGAAAAACCGTCACAAAGTAACCCGCAGACTACGACAAACCGGGAGTTGAAATATGACAACAACAACACTGAAGTCGATAACCGAGGTCGCTGAACTATTGACCTCAGCAGAAGGTCAAGTTACCATCGTGGGTAATACCTGTCGATCAGGTCGCAGGGCGGCGCTATCATCCAGCAATCATTCACCCAGATCTGATGGTTTCACCCGAAATTGCCAGATTTGGTGATTTGTGTTAACGTGGCAACTCCTCATTGGTCGAGAAGACTCATGGATTTAAGTAAAGGCGAAATGAACCCAGACCTGAAGAATTCATCATCTTGGACATCACTCTTCGGCCAGTTGTCGCCCCTATTGGATCATATGTGGTGTGACAGTTTTCTAGATTCTATAATACGAATTCCTGAAAAAAGGATTAGGGCGAGTCAAGAAAAGGGACAAATAAGGGGCAATTTGAGAATAATAATCTATATTCTTTTCTAAATACAATTATGATCGCCAAAAAACGTAAATAAGGCCTTTACTGAGATCTAGGGAGTGGGGGAGGCCAGGCAACTTTTATACACGTAAAAAGTCTTCGGAAGAACGAGGGGATATCTTGGGCTAGGGAGGGTGTCAGAGGGATCAAATCTAGGGGAATAGGGCCAGTCTGAGGGTAACCATGGGGTCCAGGGGGGCATTTGATTCGTCAAAGGGGGAGGATTCGATTTTTGGGGAGCTGAGGGCTCCTTATGGGTCTCGAGGGGTTGGGGGATGATATGACTACTAGAACCTAAACTAATGAAAATTCTATCCACAAGTAATTTTAACTAACAATAATTATGGATCTCTGGGCAACTCATTACAGTCATGCTTTCATCGCACCGACTGATTATATAATCTCTCATATTCTGGGGTATTTCGGACCACATTGTGTCGTGCGAAATATTTTTTAAACTAATCCTAACCTAATTCCAGGGTTCTTATAATGCGTCAGGGCCCTCCCAGCTTTCTCTGAATATTTTAAGCCTTTCTTTCAGATCTGGCTGGTCATGGTCCCGGGGGTAAAGAGGATGTGGGGTGGTTTTCGGGGTTCTTCGGGTGAATTTTCGGGGGGTCTGGGGGTATCTTGGGGTCCTATGGGGGAACTCAGGGGCTTACTGTCCATTCTAGGGGTAATTCGAGATAAATCTCTTCAGTTTAAATCTCGGATTGTGCTGGGAATAAAAAATATATGGGTTTGTCAGAGTGTTCTGCTGAACAATTATCATCATTCTACCCTGTCCTTACCGTTTCGCGGTACCTCTTTATATCCTCAATACAATACCTCTTTTATCCTCTGGGGTAGGGGAAGGGTCGATGGGGGTGTTATTCGCGAAAATAAGCGGGGTATGGAAATTTACTTCATCCGTGTAGGGGGTAGGGGACTCGAAGGAGGGGGTGACATTGCGAGGGCTATGTGTGGGGATACTGTAGAATGAGGGGTTGAGGGGGGGGAGGGTTCGTGAATGGGCGCTTCTCGTTCTGTTCTTGTAGTTCCGTCAATTTTTTCCCGATATTTTTGCCGAGGGGAATAAAACGTCCTTGTACGAGGGCGGGTGGTTTTACAGAACTGGTTCCGATTTCTAGGGTCTCTTCGAGGGGAGCTGACGTAGGGGCTGGTAGGGCGCTCTTGCACCATCTGATCTGATGAATGGTATCGATAATTACTAAAGGGGTCCAGGGGACTCATGTTTCGTGGGTTGAGGCTAAGGGGTCGAGGAATAATGGGATCCATCAGTGCGGGGATAGTGGATGATCTCGGGTGATGGGGGGAGGGTATCTGACTTTTTGCTACCTGAGGAATATAAGCATATGCGGGGACATTGCTTTCTTCAGCAGAGGGAGGAGGTCTGTACCGTAGGGCATTTCTATCGGTCCACTCGACTTGATGAGCTCGAGCCAGTAAGCTGGGCATTCGTGATGAAACTGTCACGATTGATACGTTTAGTGTAATGGGGGTGGAGTTGAGTGTAAACAATGTTTAAGTGTCTCTCGAGGAGTGGTGAGTGGTCCAAATTTGCGAAAAGTCCTCGCATGCAAATAGTATAATCCCGAACAGTTTCCTGGGGGGCTTGAGTACGACGATAAATGTCTTGCCATGTACTCTCTTCATGACCAATGGGGCAAAAAGTGGCTTTGAAAGATAATATGAACTCTTCGTATGGAAGGATGTGGGGATACTCGAGTCGATGCCAGGTACGCGCATTATCCTTGAATACTGCAAAAAGGACACGAATGGTTTCTTCCTCACTGAGGTTATTGGCTACGCGCCAATCCTCGATTTCTCTAAGAGAAATGTAGGGGTCCTCTTGTTTGGCCCCTGAAAATGTAATTCCTTCTCGTTTAAAAATTTGACTGACTTTCAATTCTCTAATTGAAAGGTCTGCCGAGGTCCGGTCTGTAAATNCGCCAATCCTCGATTTCTCTAAGAAAAATGTAGGGGTCCTCTTGTTTGGCCCCTGAAAATGTAATTCCTTCTCGTTTAAAAATTTGACTGACTTTCAATTCTCTAATTGAAAGGTCTGCCGAGGTCCGGTCTGTAAATATGACTGCTTTAGGGGTAGTATGAGAGAAGGAATAATGCGGAGATGGGTGCAAAGATGGCTGGTGGGGGAGAGGGGCGGCAAAGGGGGGAATCTCTATGGGAGCGAGAGCCGTAAATGACAGCTTCTGCGGCAATGGGGGTGGGGATAGATGTAAAGGGGCGCCTTCGGCCTTGGGACTAGTAGCATGAGGGGAAATATGGGTTGTCGAGGGCTGCAAGGGTCGAAGGAGGCTAGGGGATAATGTTGGAACACGAGGGGAAGTAAAGAATGGAGTCACGGGTGTAGGAGTGTTGCTTGTAGGACTAATTGGGATGCTTCTACTTGAGGTATGCAACGGCCGATTATGCGCGGTCTCAAGCTCAATTCTCTTATTATCATCATCAAGGGTCAATTCAATTGGGTTTGCCGTACTGGGAGCGGGTTCGCTTCGTTTGGGTGTCCGCAGTCGTATAGGTTGAGGGGAAAATTCTTGAGTTAAGGGGGTCGCTGTCGAAGGTGATGGGGTCGCGGGGGGTCGAATCAGGAGAAAATAACCGAAAATAATGAAAAGGTCTTTCAACCGACTGACATCGAAAATTGAGAGGGGGTTCCATTTACTGTGAATGAAATGAACTACGNTACAAAGAGAACGGAATGCGACTTTGGGGGGGAAGACTAGGGAGGAGAAAAATAATACGCTCAATTTTTAGCGCCTGGCCCCACGTTGGGCGCCAATGTGACCGTTTTCTAGATTCTACAATACTAATTCCTGAAAAAAAGATTAGGGCGAGTCAAGAAAAGGGACAAATAAGGGGTAATTTGAGAATAATAATCTACATGCTTTTCTAAATACAATTATGATCGCCAAAAGACGTAAATAAGGCCTTTACTGAGATTTAGGGAGTGGGGGAGGCCAGGCAACTTTTGTACACGTAAAAAGGGAGTGACTCTAATGCAGAAAAAGGGGAGAAGCTAGTCGTGTCGAGGGAATGCAACTAAATATGAAAATAATGACTGAATGGGGAAGAAACAAAAGAGTGTAGGCTCACCGTTGGGGGGTATGAAGGGTAATATTGTGGGGCCAAGAGGCAAAATGAGGGGGGTAACTCGTACTCACGACTTCCAGTTAAGGTCTAATCTGGGTCCTTCAGCGACTCCAGAGATTGAGCCGTCGTTCCTCCTTCCAGACTCCAGGAGCACGGTATTTAGAGCTGGGATGAGCTCGGGCACCAAAAATCCTCTTTACTCGAACACAAAGTCCAATATACGGGTTCTTCGGGGTATTTGTACTGTTTCTTCAACTCTTGGGGCGCATGTGGCAGGGTCCAGGACAGCGGTTACACGAGTGACGGTCTTTTCGTTTCCTCCGTGATTCGTGGGGGTTCGTCAGGTGCCGAAGTCCTTCCGGTTGTAATTCGGGAGTAATCGGGGACAATCAGCATGGGTGAGTGGTGACGATGACCACAATCCAGGGATGTCTCGCTGGGATCGTCAAGGGCGGTGGGTTGCCGAGGCCCATGTATGGGTGGTTTGTGGGGGGAGCAACGGCTCCTTCAGTTTATCCAGTAGGGCCGGAACTGTTGTCTTTCTTCGGCTGATGTCTTCGTGATGTCCAGCGGCGGGAGTAGAGGGGCGATGAGGGGAAAATCGAGGGAAGGGGTATCCAACGGTGGAGGGATTTTATTATTTAGGGAGCAGTGTGTAGTTGGGCAAAGTATAAAATAAAAACAAATAAAAATAAAAGAATCGCCTCGTCACAGTGGACGTCCGCATGAAAAGGGACCACTTTGTCGAATTTAGTATCCGAGATAATCGCAGTTTTCTGATTACGGTTCAGATTCGTCATTTTTTTTATTGCTTAGGAATGAACTGCAAGTCCTCCCACGTCGCATCGCGTAAATTAAATGGCTTTATCTCTATTGAAAGTATGTTTTTCGATTTTTTGAAGAAAAACAAAAGGGACCACTTTGTTATCTCGTGAGAAAACCCAGGATTTTTTGATTTTTTAACAGTTTATCGCATTCTATGGTACATCAAGGAATGGGAACATATTATCACACATATATTCAGTGATTTTTATCATAACAAGTGGACAATTATTATCATTTTTTTCAACTGGATGGCTCATTTTTACTGATGAATTAGAAATTTGCTCCCGAATGGATATTCCTACGCAGATCAGGCCTTTATTTCTGGCTCTTGCATCTGACCCTCATTTCTTACTCTTATTTCTGACCCTTCTTCTTGACCCTTGTGAACTTTAGCATTAACCTTTAGTTCTGGCTGCAATTTTTGACCCTCGTGACCCTTATTTATCACCTTTATTTTTGGTTTTCATTTTTGACACTCGTGCCCCATAGTTTTGACCATTGTTTTTAGCTTTATTTCTGACTCGAGACCCTCAGTTTTTCAATTTGACCCTCGTGACCTTCAGATTCTCAGCTTCATTTTGACTTTCATGACTTTTATTTTTGAGCTTCATTTTTGCCCCTCGGATCCTTGATTTTGACCTTCATTTCTGATCTTTGGTTTGACCCTTTGTTTTGACCTGCACTTGTCTATGTCCGCATGTGGATGGGAACATATTATCACACATATGTTCAGTGAGTTTTCGTATAAAAAAAGTGGACAGCTGTTTTCTTTTTCATAATTAGCTGGCTCATTTTTACTAATAAATTAGACATTCGCTTCTAAATGGATATTCCTACGTAGATCAGGCCCTTATTTTTCATTCTTATGTTTGGCCCTTGCTTCTATTTTTTAGACCCCAAGCCTGAACCTTATTCCTGACCATGGAGACCCTTACTATTGACTCGTTACTGACGCTGGTGAACCTTGATCTTGAATTTTATTTCTGATCCTAAACACCCTGCGTTTTGAACCTGACTTCGGCCCTTATTTTTGGCTCTAGCTCTGGCTGTCATTTTTGACCCTCGTGACCCTTACTTCTGACCCTCATTTTTTAGCTTCATTTTTGACACTCGTGACTGATGATGTGATTGTGAATGATGATGATTTGAATATCGTTAAATAATTGACGATAAGGATAAAGGAGAAAAAAAGAGAATGTGGTTATGTAATTATATAATTTGTACTGCGACAAAGATGATGATGCTTCTTGCTTAATGTGCAACATATGCATACTCCACAAATTATGCTATTGAGTTCGTAATCTCAACCCTTCAAAAATCTAACCAATTTCCTCGACGCAAACCCCGAAAAACTACGTTGACTTGATCAGGTGCATGATACACATAATAAACATAATGTGCAACATGAATCTCAAAAATCATGATAATGAGTCCATAAACTCAACCCTTCAAAAATCTAAGCAATTTCCTCGACGCAAACCCCAAAAAATCACGTTCACCTGATCAGGTGCATGATAAACATAATAAATATAATGTGCAACATAAATCTCAAAAATCATGATAGCGAGTCCAAAAACTGAACGCTTCAAAAATATAACCAATTTCCTCGACGCAAACCCCAAAAAACACGCTCACCTGATCAGGTGCATGATACAAATAGTAAACATAATGTGCAACATAAATCTCAAAAATCATAATACCGAGTCCATAAACACAACCCTTCAAAAATCTAACCAATTTTCTCGACGCAAACCCCAAAAAACCACGCTCACCTGATCAGGTGCATGATACACATAATAAACATAATGTGCAACATAAATCTCCCAAATCATGATAGCGAGTCCATAAACACAACCCTTCAAAAATCTAACCAATTTCCTCGACGCAAACCCCGAAAAACCACGTTCACCTGATCAGGTGCATGATACACATAATAAACATAATGTGCAACATGAATGTCAAAAATCATGATACCGAGTCCATAAACTCAAGCCTTCACAAATCTAACCAATTTCCTCGACGCAAACCCCGAAAAATCCCGTTCACCTGATCAGGTGCATGATACACATAATGAACATAATGTGCAACATAAATCTCAAAAATCATGATGCCGAGTCCAAAAACTCAACCCTTCAAAAATCAAACCAATTTTCCCGACGCAAACCCCGAAAAACCACGTTCACCTGATCAGGTGCATGATACACATAATAAACATAATGTGCAACATGAATCTCAAAAATCATGATACCGAGTCCATAAACTCAACCCTTCAAAAATCTAACCAATTTCTCCGACGCAAACCCCGAAAAACCACGTTCACCTGATCAGGTGCATGACACACATAATAAACATAATGTGCAACATAAATGTCAAAAATCATGATACCGAGTCCAAAAACTCAACCCTTCAAAAATCTATCCAATTTCCTCGACGTAAACCCCGAAAAATCACGTTTACCTGATCAGGTGCATGATACACATAATAAACATAATGTGCAACATGAATCTAAAATATCATGATACCGAGTCCATAAACTCAACTCTTCAAAAATCTAACCAATTTTCCCGACGCAAACCCCGAAAAATTACGTTCACCTGATCAGGTCCATTTTACACATAATGAACATAATGTGCAACATAAATTTCAAAAATCATGATACCGAGTCCATAAACTCAACCCTTCATAAATCTAACCAATTTCCTCGACGCAAACCCCGAAAAATCACGTTCACCTGATCAGGTGCATGATACACATAATAAACATAATGTGCAACATGAATGTCAAAAATCATGATACCGAGTCCATAAACTCAAGCCTTCACAAATCTAACCAATTTCCTCGACGCAAACCCCGAAAAATCCCGTTCACCTGATCAGGTGCATGATACACATAATGAACATAATGTGCAACATAAATCTCAAAAATCATGATGCCGAGTCCAAAAACTCAACCCTTCAAAAATCAAACCAATTTTCCCGACGCAAACCCCGAAAAACCACGTTCACCTGATCAGGTGCATGATACACAAATAAACATAATGTGCAACATAAATCTCAAAAATCATGATACCGAGTCCATAAACTCAACCCTTCACAAATCTAACCAATTTCTCCGACGCAAACCCCGAAAAACCACGTTCACCTGATCAGGTGCATGACACACATAATAAACATAATGTGCAACATGAATGTCAAAAATCATGATACCGAGTCCAAAAACTCAACCCTTCAAAAATCTATCCAATTTCCTCGACGTAAACCCCGAAAAATCACGTTTACCTGATCAGGTGCATGATACACATAATAAACATAATGTGCAACATGAATCTAAAAAATCATGATATCGAGTCCATAAACTCAACCCTTCAAAAATCTAACCAATTTCCTCGACACAAACCCTGAAAAATCACGTTCACCTGATCAGGTGCATGATACACATAATAAACATAATGTGCAACATAAATCTCAAAAATCATGATACCGAGTCCATAAACAAAACCCTTCAAAAATCTAACCAATTTCCTCGACACAAACCCTGAAAAATCACGTTCACCTGATCAGGTGCATGATACACATAATAAACATAATGTGCAACATAAATCTCAAAAATCATGATACCGAGTCCATAAACAAAACCCTTCAAAAATCTAACCAATTTCCTCGACACAAACCCTGAAAAATCACGTTCACCTGATCAGGTGCATGATACACATAATAAACATAATGTGCAACATAAATCTCAAAAATCATGATACCGAGTCCATAAACAAAACCCTTCAAAAATCTAACCAATTTCCTCGACGCAAACCCCGAAAAATTACGTTCACCTGATCAGGTGAATGATACACATAATAAACATTATGTGCAACATGAATCTCAAAAATCATGATTCCGAGTCCATAAACTGAACCCTTCAAAAATCTAACCAATTTCCTCGACGCAAACCCCGAAAAATCACGTTCACCTGATCAGGTGCATGATACACATAATAAACATAATGTGCAACATGAATCTCAAAAATCATGATTCCGAGTCCATAAACTGAACCCTTCAAAAATCTAACCAATTTCCTCGACGCAAACCCCGAAAAATCACGTTCACCTGATCAGGTGCATGATACACATAATAAACATAATGTGCAACATATGTATATCTAAAAAATTATGATATCGAGTCCATAAACTCAACCCTTAAAAAATCCAGCTGATTCCCTCAACGCAAACTCCGAAAAACCACATTCCAAATATATCGATATATTTCGACATATTTCGATATATTTCGAGATATTTTGAGGAACGAAAAAACATGACGGGAATTTCGAGATATTTCGAGTTATTTTCGTGTTCTGAGTTTTTAAAGTGGATAAGAGATAAATTAAACTTAATACACGGTGGTTTGTGTTCCCAAAGGTATGTTGGATGTAATCAAACCATCATCTGTTGAACTTCCGAGCAGAACTAATAATAGTAGTACCTAGAACTTTGATCTCGTTTTTCTCAAAACTATGTTTTTCCCATTTCCAATTTTGGAGCTCTATAACTTCGCGGTTTTTTCATCTAGCAAGACGTGTGACCTCTCAAAATGTTCCAAAATTAACTAGGAATACGCCCAAATGTATAAGTCCGATAGTACCAAAGTGGTTCCTTTTTATGCGGACGTCCACATATAGTGGTGACTAAACTCAACCCAGAAATTTAGTACGTACGATTAGTTATATTTCACTTGAGTGGAGTGAACATTTTCCTGGAGGGTCACGGGGACATGCCTGACGTTTTTCTGGCGAGAGGTAACCGGAGAAATTCCTGAAAAACACCCGGAAAATACCCAAGCGAGAAACACGTGCGAATCTGCGAGTACTTGAGACATTATGTTCTCGGTGGGAAATTCGAGTGTTGGAAATTCTAATCTACGGTAGCTTTGCGTCAATAAATTGTACGAAATCGTGAAGAATTCGTCAGTGGAGAAGTCCGGTTTTTGACCGTGCGGAAAATCACTGAATTTGGTGATATTACGTGTGTGACTTAATTTTTACAGATTTTTTCTTCGAGCTTAAAATTATATTTAAAATAGAAATATATTTGTAGTCTTTTCTGGTTTTGAAAAGATCGGACAAGAGGTTTAAGAACACGGAACGACAAGTCTATGTAAGTTACATAACCTTTCAAAATAGCAGAGTTTACGATGGCAACTGATAAACAGCACATTCGGCACTGCATTTTATACGAATTCCAATAAGGAAAAAATGCTTCTGAAGCACGGGAATCAATGTGTAGTGTTCTTGGTGCCGACGTTGTATCTTATGAAACATGGAATTATTGGTACAAACGTTTTAGAAGCGGTGATTTCGATCTGAGTGACCAGCCACGTCCTGGACAGCCTCGAAAGTTTACAGATACGGAATTGCAAGCTCTACTGGATGAAGACTCAACGCAAATGCAACAAAGGCTTGCAGCTCAGTTAGGAGTCACCCAAACAGCTATTTCTAAACGTTCGCGTAAAATGGGAAAAATCCAAAAACTTGGAAGGTCGGTTCCACTTGTGTTGACCGAACACAACGTAGGTCAACATATGAACACGTGCCTTTCACTGCTTGCCCGGCAAGAAAAAAAGGGCTTCTTGTGGAGAATTGTGACGGGTGATGAAAAGTATATTTTTTACGAGAATCCCAAACATAAAAAGCCTGCAAGTTTCTTTCGCAACGGCATTCGAATGTTACCTGAGAGATGGCGCAAGATCATAGAAAACGATGGACAATATTTCCAAGATTAAGTTCGTTGTTCTCTGATTTTTTATATTAAATAAATTTACTGAAAAATGTGTAAAAATAAAGTCACACACCTCATAGTTGAAATTGCGTCATTAGCGTCTCGAGGTTCGCCATTTTTGCTGGGTCAACAAAACGTGGGGAATATTAAGATATCTCGTGATTCTAAATCAATGAATATCGTGGGAATAAAGAGTGCATCAGAATTATCGTTTTGATTAAATATTTTCCATCAATTCCCGGAAATATCAGAGATATTATTTTTGGGCAAATAGATTATTTTCATCCGGAAATATCGATCGGAAAATTGAACGATTTTCATGCGTTTGGAGTGGAAAATGAGAAGTGGTAATATATTGGACGCAACATATCGTTGCGCTTCCCCCTTTGAAACCCATAATTTGTATTCTATTAGAAGGATACCCATGAAGCCGCCTACAGACGACTGTCATCGGGATTCACCGACATTCTTTTTACTGTTTTATCCAAGAGAGAGATCATCTTGTCTATATCCGCTCTTCTCAATTAATAAACTGTCCGCCCCAGTTATTTAATAATTACGTATTGTCTATCTTATTTCTTGAAACGTAACATTGGTGTCAGAAGTGGTAAAAAGAAAAGAATCCACGTGAAAAATAACATTGATAATGTGATAAATGAAAAGTGTAGCTGTCAAACTAAAAAAAAAAGGTGACTAATCCACCATCAATCTTTCTGTCACCCGGACATACTGCACACAACGGAATTAAATTTAACTGTGGAAAATCAAACCGAATATCATTCAGAGTGAGTCATTTGATAATGTCAGGGAGAGGGAGAAGGACACGGAGAAATGTTCCAGAGGATCTGAACGCACGTCCTGGTCCATTCGCTTCTGGTTTCAGTCCTCACTTACCACTCGAGGAAGAACTGCAACAACAGAATGTTACCTCAGCTCAACTGGCTGATTTAGAGATTCGCCTACGAAATGAATTCCGTGGAGAAGGCAGAAACATCGTCACCGAAATTCGAGAGATAATCCGACAGGACAGAACAGAAGATCGAAGAGCTTTTCATGATGAAATTTTGAATTTGTTGCGAAATATCCCAGAGAATCTAGCACCACCAAACCCTCTTCAATATGCAGAAAGGAATTCACTTCCACAAGACTTCCCACAGCAACTCCCAGGAAACCCAATACCTCCAAATTTTCCAGAAGTCGCTCTGAACCCTCAGCAACAACTCCCAGGGAATCCGATAACTTCAAATGTTCCAGAAGTCTCTCTGAACACTCAACAATAACTCCCAGAGAACCCAATTACCTCCGAATGTTCCAGAAATCCCTCTGAACCCTCAGCAACAGCTCCCAAGAAATCCAATACCTCCATATCCTCATGAAATTCTTCAGAACGTTCAACAACATTCCCCGGAGCATTAGATACCTCCAACACCTACTCGATTTCATACATAAATTCCTGGGAACCTTCCGCTCAACTCGGGACATGTACCACGGTATCCAATGGCTCCAAAATATTACTTCTGCTTTTCCCTACACTAATCCTAATTCTTGTTATCTGCCTAATTACACAAATTTACCCCCAACACAGAACTCTCGCACAAACCCGATACCTACGACGGCACAACACCATGGCCACGTTATCGTACTCATTTCGAAATTGCCGCGAATCACAACGGTTGGTCTAACGAGTCAAGGTTCCTCATTTGGCCACTTGTCTACGCGGAAATGTTCAGCTCATGCTCGAAAAATTATAACCCGATGAATTGAGAGATTATCGAAAATTAACTAACATTTTAAATGAACGATTCGATGACAAACATTTATCGTGCAGCGATTTTAACGAATTACTGACTCGTAAACGAAAGAAAGACGAATATTTTCCAACTTTTGCTGAAGAACTTGAACGTCTTGTTCGTCTCGCTTATTTAGGGTCTCCAGAAGATGTTCGCGATCGAACTGCTTGTCGCCAATTCATCAATGGCATTGTGCACTAAGAACGGGAACGCGTATTACGATTAGATCGCATTGAAACACTTCAAAAAGCAGTTGAACGAGCAACCGAATTCCAATCCATTGATGAATCATTAGAGAGCAAAGAAAAATATTCAAATTCTATGAATGATCGTTTGCATCAGAAGAAACATTCGTTTTCCTCTAATAACCATCACAAACCCTCAAATGGAAAATCACACATTCAATGCTACAAATGTCAAATTTTTGGACATTACGCAAATGAATATAGCTCTCAAAACAATAACAATGGCAATATACACAAGAGTTTCAATACAAATTCTTCACACAACTCAAGTCAAAATAGTAATTCGAATAACAATCTCAATTTCAACAATTATCACAACCAAAACGGTAACTCCAATCGATTATCTAAGAATTATAAAAACCCAAACCAGAACAATTCATCTTACTCTAACAACAACCCGGAAAACTAGATAGAGTCAATTTGTTAGGGGACGAATTCACTCGGTCTACTCCAATTTCTAAGAAATGCTACAGACTAATTGATTCACAAATTAACAAACAGAAATTGACTCTGAATTTATCAGTTAGAAGAAAAATAAATGGACATCCATGCTCAATTATTATCGATTCCGCATCTGATAATACCCTAGTAAATCCTCTTGTTTTCGACAATAATCTGGATGAACTAACGGATATAAACAAACCTATGAGAATCTATACTGTTTCTAATCAGAATTTTCCTTACAAAGCCATCAAACAAGTCACAATTTCTATCGAGAACTCTTCCATGAAATTGGATGTGGTTTTTGCTGATATCCAAAGTGATTGCATTCAAGGATGAGATTTTCTTTTCAGTTCAGGATTGTTTTATGATTTTCAATCTGTCATCAACAAGAAGTTCGATATCAACAATCCCCTCAAATCAGTTTACGTGAATCAAGTTACCTCAATGGACACTCTCGAAACGTCCACCAAAATTCTTGAGTTTTTAAATCAAATATTTGAGCCGAATTATTGAATCCTGAGGGACAAAAAGAGCTAGAACACTTCCTCATGAAATATCAAACTTTATTTTCAAAGAATTCCAATGATTTGGGCCGTTACAAAGGAATCAAATATAAAATAATCCTAGAAATTCCTCAACCCATCAGATAAAATCCACGAAGATTCCCTTTCTGTTACCGCGAAAAAGTGTACGAATTATTGGAAGAAATTAAGTAACAAAAAATCATTGAACCTAGCCATAGTCCTTGGGCCTCACCGGTCGTGTTGAACAGGAAAAAGGATGATTCAATTCGCTTTTGTGTCGATTACCATCTCTTGAATTCAATAACAAAAAAAGATTCCATGCCTCTTCCTCGTGACGACGAAATTTTTGATACTAGTTCTGGCTCTGTTTGGTTCTCTACAATCGATCTAAAGAGTGGATACTGGCAGGTTGAAATGGATTCAAATGACAGAGAGAAGACGGCATTTGCTATTGGCGATGAACTTTGGCAGTTTAAAATTCTTCCATTGGGTTTGTGTAACGCCCCAGCAACTTTCGTGATAGTCATGAATAGAGTCCTCAGTGGAATTGTTGGTAAAATCTATCGGGTTTTTCTCGATGACATAATTGTCTTCGGAAAAGATTTTGATGAACATTTACATAATTTGGGATTGGTATTCTCTAGATTAGCTACTGCCAATCTCAAAGTCAATACAAAAAAGTGTGTTTTGTTCAAGCATGAGGTACTTTATCTGGGACATTTGATCTCAAGAGAAGGAATCAAGTGTTCACCCGAGAAAGTCTCTGCCATTGTGGATTGGCCCACACCTCAATCTAAAACTGAAGTTCGAAACTTCCTTGGAACTTGCAATTATCACAGGAAGTATGTGAGAGGTTTCGCTAACATTGCCAAACGTTTACACATTTTGACAAAAAACAAAACACCTTTTGAGTGGTCTCCTGAAGCTCGGACGAGTTTTAATCAATTGAAATCCGTTTTGACTTCTGCTCCCATCTTATCAGTTCCAATGGTTGATTGTGATTCCATCCTTGATACAGATGCTTCACGGTTTGCCATTGGAGCTATACTTTCTCAAATACAGAGCAACGAAGAGAAAGTCACCGCGCGATTTCAGTCCCTGTCTGAGTAAATCTGAGAGAAATTACTGTGTCACGCGTAGAGAACTGTTAGCAGTTGTCAGATCAGTTGAGAATTTCAGTCACTATTTTTTGGGTCGTAAATTCGTGATCCGAACTGATCACGCAGCTTTGACATGGCTCATGTCATTCAAAAACCCTGAACAACAAGTATTCAGATGGCTTGAGTCGCTTTTCAGGTTTGACTTTGAGATCATACACAGACCCGGTCATCTTCACAGCAATGTCGATGGCCTGTCTCGACGCCCATGTTCATGTAAAAAATGCCCTAAATTCAATTTCCTGAACGAAGAAACCAAGAAGTACGTTTGTCGAACTGCTTGTGTTTCTGATGACAGGTTTGACTGGCGTAAACTTCAAACTGAGGACCTCACTTTGAGAACTCTGATTGAATACAAACAACGCAATCAACTTCCTGATTGGCAAGACATTGCTCATCTGGATTCCAATATCAAAATTCATTTATTGTATTGGGATTCTCTAGAAGTGATTGATGGCATTCTCTACCGCCGTTGGGAATCTGTTGACTCAACACAAACTCTTTATCAAATAATTGTACCTAAATCGGTAACAGCGAACATCCTTGCTGAAAGTTACGATTCTCCGGCTGCCGGTCATTTTAAACTCAACAAAATGCTTGACGAAATTCGCAGAAAATTTTTCTGGTCAACTTGCAAACAGGACGTTGAACTTTGCTTGCTTTAGTCGAGACGGACCTGTTAATCGAGTTAGAGGAGAACTACAAGTCTATAATGTCGGTTTTCCATTCGAGAGACTTGGTATTGACATTCTGGGTTCACTACCAAAAACTACTTCAGACAACCGTGACATTTTAGTAGTTTCTGACTATTTCTCACGCTGGCCTGAAGCAATCGCACTTCCCTATCATCAGGCATCCACAATCGTGGAAACACTTGTGATTCATGTCGTTTCTCGATTTGGAATTCCACTCGAAATCCACTCCGATCAGGGTCGAAGTTTCAAGTCTATCATTTTCAATGATTTAATAAGCCTTTTGGGAATCCACAAAACAAGAACGACTCCACTTCGACCTCAGTCAAACGGCATGGTCGAACGTCTCAACAGAACAATCATGAATTATCTAGCCAAATTTGTAGACGATAATCAGAGAAATTGGGACAAGTGGCTTCCTCCATTTTTATTGGCCTATCGCTCATCCAAACATCAAACGACAGAATTTTCTCCTGCAATGTTGATGTTTGAAAGAGAACTTCGTCTTCCTTTGGATTTACTGTACGGTAATCCCCAAGGTGATAACACGTCACGTGACATTGATCTCCCGAATTACGTCGGACGACTCCAAGACAAACTGGTTGACAGTTATCATCAAGTCAGAAAACGTTGGGATATGAAAAGTGATGAAATGAAATCTAAATTCGACTTGAAAACTCACATGATCCATTTCCAGCTTGGACAAAAAGTTTGGTTCTTTGCCCCCAAAAGAACCAAAGGAAAATGTCCAAAACTGCAAAGAGACTGGAAGAAAACGTACGTAATCAAATCAAAATTAAATGATGTTGTCTACCGTATTCAAAAGCTTCCCCACGGAAAGTTGAAAGGTGTCCACGTAAATCGCTTTTGGCCATTAGAATCGACTGATTAGAAACAGAAAACGCCATGCTTACAGTACAAAATTGCTCAAATTGCGATAATTTCACCCCTTTTCCTGGCTTAATTAAATTTCAGGAATGAAATCCTTCAACGGATAGACAAACTAATGACTGGTCTAGAGTGAATAGATCGCCAGGAATGAACTGGCCAACCTGGAGTGAACAGGTTTTGTTTGGTTTGTTGAATCTGAAGTGAACGGATTGGTCTAGAGTGAATAGACCGCCGGGAGTGAACTGGCTAACCTGGAGTGAACAGGTTTTGTTTGGTTTGTTGAATCCGACGTGAACGGATTGGTCTAGAGTGAATAGACCGCCAGGAGTAAACTGGCTAACCTGGAGTGAACAGGTTTTGTTTGTTCGTTAAATCCGCAGTGAACGGATTAGTCTAGAGTGAATAGACCGCCAGGAGTGAACTGGTTAGCCTTGAGTGAAAAGGCTGTGATGATTTAGTCATTAGTTTGATGAAGCATGAATTATTTGTTAATTGTTTCTTATAGTTTCTCCTCAATATTGAGTGGAGTAGTCGCCAGAAGAGTAGCAGCTTTGCTTTTGTAAAGTTGTTGGCTTGTGTGTATAATTTTTACATGAGTTGTGATATGCCATTTCTAATTTGAGAATTTTTCCATTCCGTTTCCAGATCAACGATCCCAATTCCTGAATCTTTGTGTGTGGATTGAGTTAATTATTAACACTTTGTGTGTCAGTGAGACAAAACACTATGTTCATTTTTATCAACTCACAACTCTTCAAAGAAAGAAATATTTGTATTACACGTTCCTATAATTTTGTATTGTTATGCAAGTATGTTCCGGGACTGCTTTTCAATGTCGATTTTTGGGAGGTTGTAGTTGAAAAGTAAAACTGGGGCCCTCCCTATGTGAGATATTCCAAATTTCGTTTATGATCATAGTTCTTATTCTTCATGTTGAAATATTTCAAATAGCCCCCAGTCTGGTTTCCGGGGCGGCAACCTTTTTGTCCGGAGGGGAGTAGTGTTGTGTTTCCCCCTTCGAAACCCTTAATTTGGATTCTATCCGAAGGATACCCGCGAAGCTGCCTACAGACGACTGTCATCTGGATTCACCGACATTCTTTTTACTGTTTTGTCCAAGAGAGAGATCATCTTGTCTATATCCGCTCTTCTTAATTAATAAACTGTCCGCCCCAGTTATTTAATAATTACGTATTTTCTATCTTATTTCTTGAAACGTAACAATATTAGAATTTAACCTTTGTAAATAAAATCAAAAAAAGTATGCATTCACCATTTATTCATTGAATAAATTCAAATATCACTTTTGTTAATTTCAAATTAGTTTCTTGTTAGTTTGAATTACCCGAACAATAATTAGAATCTAAATTCGAGCTTACTTTTGTTTTCGATTCAATTCTAAATTGGTAAAGAGAAATTAATTCTTCCTAATTGGATGAACAACAATAAAACCCGAATAATAAATAGTCAGGATAATGAATGTTGGTAGTATTTCTCTGGTTAAAATATTTCGTTGTTTTTCATTCAATCCATTCATTATGACTATTTTCTGAATTCATCTGAGAAACACCAATCAAATTGTTGGATAAAAATTTATAAATCGAGACCCCGAACAGAACAAATCCAGAATTGATTACTGTAATTTTTGCGGAGTCAGTAAAAGTAATCTTCATTATCATTTTCATAATTTTTGTAATGAACCTGAACAGAATCACTTGGCGCTTTTCCCGAACCAAATTAGAAATACTCAAAAGCAGAGCAACATTGTAAATTTAGTCATTTAAACTCAATGAATTTACCGACATTTGGCCCGAAAATTCTTATAAAAATACAGATATTAAATTGTGGTTCTGTTCAACGTTACAGCGTACAGAAACTTAAATATGGATACAAACCGTTTTAAAAGAAGAAATAATTCAATTGGATGAATTTATCCTCATTGGTGAGCTACTGACTTCAGATATCCCGATAAACTGTCATTGTTTATCTATATGTCATTGTTTATCTATATGAACCAGGGTTAGAGGAGTCATAAATTCCTCACGAGCCAGTCAAGTGTCTGATTGTTGATGAGTTCTCTCTTCTCTAGAGATATAGTGGCCTTGACGTTGAGCTGCTGCTTGTATGGTTGGTGTAGAGAGGGAATTGCCGGCTCTGCACCGATGAGCCGAACAGTTGAAGCAAGCTATTGCCAAAATGCTCGAGGCTGTCCGACTGTACTCGATGATGTTCTCTGCTGGCTCGACGAATGATTAGAAAATGAGATAACTCGAAGAGTGTAAAATCGAACCGAATGCATACGATGATTTTCTTCTTTTTCGCGACAGACTGTGTATAGGGTGAAAGCGATAACTTTTAAAACAATCCGAACGTTCGTGATTCCATTGCTACATGGGCGGATTATAATACAGGGTGTCCCATAGCATATGACCAAAGTAAATTGCGTAGAATACCGCATGGTGGTAGTGCAGTCTAAAGTCAAATATATGGTTGAAGTGGAGACTCTCCCCAAATTTCATTCATGCTTCAGTCGCTCGGGAATTGCAGCACTAAAATGGAAAATTTAACCATCGAACAAAAACCATTCTTCATCAAATCATATTACCGAAAAGGAGATTCAGCTACTGCAGCTATGAGAGCATTTCATTCTAAGTATGGAACACACACTGGAGTGTCTGATTCGAATCTCAAACGGTAAATGAAGCGAATGAACTAACTAACCAAAAAAATTTATTTTCTTCTTTTGTTGAAAATTGACGCATTTTTCGACCAATAATGGGTATTTCCAGGATAATTAAGAAATTTGATCAGTAAGTTACACTAGACGATAGAAGACATGAGCATCCTGGTCCTTCACGTACTGTAACCACGGATGATGTTGTTCGCACAACTGAAGAACATTTCAAAAAATATCCAAATGATACTCATCGAAAGGCTTCTCAAACCTTGAAAGTCTCAAAAACTTCACTTTACCGCATCTTGAAAGTGTGTTTAAACTTCCATCCCTACAAAATTTCTGTACATCAATTTTTAAGTGAGGAGGCGATAGCTCGCCGTGCGCACTTTTTCCAAGAACTTCACAATTTTTTTTGAATCGAAGGAAATGAAGGCACAGAATATCACCTTCTCGGACGAAGCACATTTCTACTTAGGTGGCTTAGTAAATAAACAAAATTTTCGCCTTTGGGGGACTGAGTCACCTCACGTTATTAAAACCAAGTCCTCATACCCGAAAAAAGTCACTGCATAGGCGGTAATTACAACAAAAGCTATTTTCCTTGAATTTATTGAGGGTCCGACAACCAGTGCTGATATTTACTGTGAGTTCTTGAAGAAGAACCTCTTTCCTTGATGCCGCCCCACACAGGACTGCTGGAGTATTTGAAATACTTTTTTCCGTTTACGGCACTCGTGTGTTAGGCTTAGGTTACCCTAAGTATGCCCATGGGGGCATGGAATGGCCGTCTTACAGTCCGGACTTAAATCCCTGCGATTTTTGTCCACGGGGTTTTCTCATGGACAAGTGCTATGAGAAGCATCCGACGACGGTGGGAGAGTTGCAAGACGCAATTAGGGATGCTATCAGACCTGTTGATAAAAACACAATACAGTGCATCTATACCAGTTTCGAACGCAGGATAGAGTTCTGTAGTACAAGGGATGACGGACACTTGGAAGGAATTGTATTGTAATTTGCCAAATGTTCCTTGTACAATAAAAAAAGAACAATTATTGNAGCATCCGACGACGGTGGGAGAGTTGCAAGACGCAATTAGGGATGCTATCAGACCTGTTGATAAAAACACAATACAGTGCATCTATACCAGTTTCGAACGCAGGATAGAGTTCTGTAGTACAAGGGATGACGGACACTTGGAAGGAATTGTATTGTAATTTGCCAAATGTTCCTTGTACAATAAAAAAAGAACAATTATTGACATTTTACTGTATCCAAGTTATTTGCAATTTACTTTGGTCACATGCTATTGGATACCCAGTACAATGCCCGGGCTCAGAACTCTCGATGATATCACTGAGGTTTTCTTCATTGATTGTCATGAGCACTATCCTTTTGTTGAGTTCCTTCGCCTTTCTAATCGATAATAGAATCTGTCGTCAACATCGTGATTGTCACTGTAGAAGTAGAGTACTAGTAACTGATATGTTGTCACTTGGTGTGACTCGATAGTTGAAATATTATCAGTTCGATGCCGAGCTCGTAATCTATGAAAATGCGGTGTTTATACTTGCCATTGCACAATGTCTGTATTTATTTGGTGAGTGTCCTGCCAAAATCACGTCGTAGGTGTATTAGACCATACCTGTCATAGTCATAACGTCATTGAGTGTCAAGTTTCAGACACTCGATGTCAGGCTTGCAGACAGTCCCCGGAAACTTTAATGCAGCCTATATCGGCTTGTCCGATGTATGTAATCACGAGTTACATGCATAGTCATAATGAGCCTTTGAGAGTATGGTATTATCATTTGCGACACTCCTATGAAATGGACAGAACACCGATGCTGTCCTATAAGATCTACTGGAACTTGGAATGTGTAACTGTCAGGCCTATCGCTGCAAACAAACCCCACACAGGACTGCAGGAAATTGTTTTCTTCGATTCTGATGACAAAATCATCCATGTCCTTGAATTCTCGCCTCCAACGGAGAATAATATATCAGCGAAGGAAGAGGGCAAGCGGTTCAAGTACCAACCATTCCTGTTGGAGTGATGTCAACTGAATCGAGGGTTTCGCGTCAAAGAAGTGGTCCTCATTAATGGCTCTCTGGAAGAAATGCAGCGCGGGGGGGGGGTGTAGGAATTGAGGTTGTTGTGGGAAGATTCAATTCACTAAAAAATGCGATTCAATTAACTAATCACAGTATATTTACAAGACCTTGAGAAATAGATACAGAAGTGAAGATGTTACGTAGAAGTCGGGTGGTCGACTTGCTGAGTATTTGGCGGTTAGCGCCACACGGAATCCGTATTCAGATTCGGATGAAATATTATAAAGGTAACGCGCAACTTATTGTATGTGTATGAATCAAGTGCCTGTGTGTTTCGGTCGACGCTGGTCAACGCGAGCCTTGCTTGAGTAAAACCGAAGTTTTTAAGTCCGTAAAAGAAAACTATTATTCTTGGAACAGATAAATTATCAGTTTAGCAAGCGGAGGAAAAAAAGAAAAAATTTAAACAAAAGAGTTCATTTTGATTGTGAAAAAAAAAGAACAGAAGTTGATATATGGGAGGAATGTTATGGATTCGTTCCTTCCTCCCTGTATTGGTTGCAGTGCTCAGCAGCGGCTGTTGTTATTGTTGATGATGCCCAGGATGATCGTGAAGTGAGCGATTGGAGTTGTATGTCTGCCTTCGCCGTGTGTCGCGATGGTGTGTGTATATGTATTGTCGCTCTCGTCATATCAGAGTAAAGATGCTCTGGCGACAACGTCCTTCGGAGACGCACGACGTAACGTTGCGTATTCCAGGGTGATGCTCGATGATGTCTGCTAGGGATGCGTGTATATGCAGACGTGTGGGATACCTATCGATGATGTGTATTCAGAGTGGTGGATGCTCTGGTGAAGACGTTCTTCGCTCGTCGATGTGACGTCGCGTATTTCAAAGAGCGGAGCGAGATTTTCGTTGATGCTTGGCGGAGATGAGCTCGGTGAGTTGGCCCGGGGTTCTCAACGGTGCCATCAGATAAGTTCGACATGAGGTTACTTTCTTCTCTCCCTCATGCCTAGATATCACCACGGAGTGAAGGCAAGGGTACAGCTTCCATGTTGTCCGCGTAATCCTATTGACGAATATAGGTGCGAAGGGACCGCGGGTGAGGTTATTAGCCTCGATAGCCCGCGCCGCATGTGCGGTGTCTATTTTCGCTATGTGAAGTCTCGTACCAACGGAGTATTTGGTCCTCTTACATTTTGTGTGTGATTCTCGACGATGCTTTAGCGGAGATAAGCTCAGTGGATCGGCCCGATGTTCTCAACGCTGCCATCGCAGTGGTTCGGCATGAGGTTACTTTCTTCTCTTCCTCATACCTGAGTGTTACTGTCCAGTTGCTCATCATGTCCCGTCGTTACCGTAGGTGTTTGCACTGTTGTCATGGTTTCACAGCTTATTGGAAATGGATGAAAATCGACGAATATGAAACGCGGAACAACGGTGTTATAAGTCCTTGTTATCACCAGCACAGTACAACGTCTTTGGTACTCAGCAATATGCCGGTGTGAAAAACAAAACAAAGCACATTCACTGGCATTTGTTTTAGTTTCCGTGAGAAATCTGCGAAACCAAGGCTCGGCGCTCGGATGCTTCGAATATTCTAGAACTCACGAGACACCGTTCTGAAAACGCCGTTGTGTACCCACACGATGCTATTTACGATATTTCAATCGCGGGGAATTAAATCCACCATATGAACTCGCGAGTTGTGCGACACTGGAAAGTCTAGGATGCGTAAATATTCACCAGGGTGGAAGTTAATCACTGGGATGCGCGAATAAAATGTTGGATATATACAATAGCAATGAGCCTTCTGCACTTGATGTAAACAGACTCATACAGACAAACGGACAGCCAGATATTAAATGAATCACCAAGAACAAGTCAGTTGAAATTATATTGTCGTACAGTAAACACGAGTTATTATTCGTTGTCCAGTCACACAGATCTTTCCTGTATTACCCATCTATTAGGTGTAAAAATAAGTTTTAGGAGACTTTGCAAAAAATTTACAATTCATTTTCGAAAAAAAGTAAACTACATGTATTCATCAAAATAATGTCCATCATTTTGAATGACCTTCAGCCATCTGTTAGGTAATTCACGGATGCCTTCCGCCAACAAAGTTTCATCTAGCGAGGCGAGGAAATTATTGGCTCATTTTTGCACTTCTGCAAATGTTTTGAATCGCACATCAGTCAATTCGTTTTGCATCTTTCGGAACAAGTGGAAATAAGTTGGAGCTAAGTCTGGTGAGTACGCCGGGTGTGGCACAACTTCCCATCCAAGAGCCATTAACGTATCTTTGACCGGTTTACCCATTTGAGGCCTGGCGCTGTCATGGAGCAATTTTACTGGACGTTGTCCTATGCCAGTAAATGGACGTTTTTGTTCAATTTCTTGGTTCAATCATATTAATTGTTGACGATAGCGATCGGTAGTAACTGTTTCGCCAGACTTCAAAAGTTCATAATGCAGTACGCCTTCCATCCCCCACCATATACACATAATGATCTTCTTACAGTGAATATTGCGCTTCGGTGTCGATGTCGTCGGCTCGCGGAGGTTAAGCCAATGATATTTGCATTTTGGATTAACAAAATAAATCCACTTTTCATCGTCGGTCACAATTTTCGACAAAAAAGACTTTCTATGTTGCTTATTGTAAAGAGTCAGTCATATGTCAAGTCGGCTATCTTTATTTTCTGGACTCAAAAAGTATGGCACCCACTTTGTTCCTTTCCGAATTTTTCCCATTGCGTTTAAAAGATAGAAAACGGTCTGTTCAGTTACTCCAAGCTTTTATGCAAGTTGTTTCTTCGTCTGGCAAGAGTTTTCATCCAGCAGCGCTTGGAATTCCTGGTCATCCACCCTTTCAGGGGCCCCGATATGTTCACGGTCACTAACGTCGAAATCACCTTCTTTAAATACTGATACCAATACTCACATTTACTTTTAGATACAATGTTATCCGCAAAAACAGAACAAATCGATTGACATTCTTTCCTAACCGTTTTTCCTTGATGGAATTCAAGGGGAAGGCAGTGTCTGATAAATAGCTTATCGGTCTGTCTGTTTTATTCACAGAATTTAAGGTTATGTTTATGACTCCCTTATGTTTTGATACTATATAACAAGCCCCACCATATCATATAAAAGCGGTAACTTTGACTTCCTTTCATGACACGGAATCGAAGTGTCCTAAAACTTATTTGTACACTTAATAATTATATTCATTTATATCACACACGCTCAACAGGTTATGGGCCCAGGTAAGCAAGAAGCCTATAGACATATGTGAACAATAATTAGATAAGTGTTAAAATATGAGGAATTGAATTGAAGGCGGTTTGCCGTGACCAGGGGTTTAGCACGCGTTAGGAACGAGTGCTGGTAGCGTTGGTTGAGACGACAAGAACGTTCGAGATCGTTCGTTGTGGTAGAAATGGCGTCAGGTAAAAGCGCTGTTCAATATAAAATTGAAAAATTGACGAACGGGAATTACGACACCTAGAAGTTTCAAGTAGAAAAGCGTCTAAGGAAGGAACGACTCTGGAGTGTGATCACGCAGAATCCACCGACAGAAGCTGAAGCAGCAGCAGAGTGGGCATTGCGAGATGAAGATGCAAACACTACCATTAGTTTGTTGGTAAGTGTGAATCAAATTTGTCATATCAGGAATAAAAGGACAGCCAAAGAAATTTGGGAAGCTCTGAGGAACTACCATGAGCTATCAACAGAAATCAATAAGTATTGTCTAGTGAAAGAGCTATATTCAACGAAGAGTGATGACATGGAACAACATCTTGACGAAATGCAGAATCTGATAGACAAATTGGAGGCACATGGTAGTATAGCGGCGAAAGAGCTAGGTCCATGGAGCTACGTCCATGCTGTGCGGTTTGCCAGACTCATATGAGCAATTAGTTGGGTTGATAGTCAATAGACCAGAGAACGAATTGACTATAGATTTACTAAAAGGGACACTTTTAAGTGAATATAAAAGGAGACAAAACCGAATTCAAGGTAACGTCTCAGTAGACAAAGCTTGAAGGTAAACAAATTTAACGATGGGTGTTTCTTTTGTCACAAAACGGGGCATCAGAAATGAGACTGCCGAAAATTCAAGGATTTTCTACAGAAGCAAAGAAGAGGACACAAACCAGCAATACGAGCCACTAAAGTAAACCAGCACAATGGGGACACAGACGATGACCATGGACAGGATGACCATGCGAATCGAGCCTACAGTGTGATCAACACCAACAATGAGAGACCAATATGGTATTTAGATTCGGGAGCTACCCGACATATCACAAACAATTTAAAATTCTTTCCAACCTTAGACTCAACATTCAAATCAAAAGTGAAAGTGGCAAATAAACAATTCAGTGAAGTTTGTGGTATCAGTACAGGACAAGTCAAATGCTTACTTAAATCGGGAAAGACACATTTGTTGACACTGGAGAAGGTGTTGCATGTTCCACCTTTGATGCAGGGCTATTGTCGATGAGAGCAATGGACAAGCTGGGATACACTGTAGAAATGAAAAATGGCAGTATGGTTATACGTAAGGGGAACCAAGAGATTGCAGTGGCTGACGTGAAGGAAGACTTGTACTTGCTGAGGGAAGCAATCGGAGTGGAGAGAGCTTTCAGTGCGTCAGGGCATACAGATAACTGCATTCACACTTGGCACCGTAGATTTGGACATCGAGATCCAAGGGCGATACAGCAGCTCAATGACAAAGAGCTAGCAAAAGGTATCGAGATTAGAAAATGCAATGAAGTTCAGGTACATAACAGTTGCATTAAGGGAAAATTGTCAAGGACACCCTTCCCCAAGGAATCCTCAAGTAGAACGGGGGGAACATTAGAGTTGATACACATGGATTTGTGTGGGTCAATGCGAACGAGAAAAGTTGGTGGGAGAGGGTATATCATGACAATGATAAATGATTACAGTCGGTATACGTTTACGTATTTGTTGACAGAGAAGTTTCAAGCTGCAAGGGCAATTAAAGATTTTGTTGCAGAAATGAAAACTCAACAAGGGAAGAAACCGAAATGTTTACGATCAGATCGAGGGAGAGAAGTTATGAGTCACGATCTGATGCAGTTTCTATCTGGGGAAGGTATTAAAGTCCAGAGAACAGTGGCGTATACGTCTGAGCAGAATGGAGTGGTCGAGAGAAAGAATAGGACAATGCTGATTGACGCTGGATTAGCGGACAAGTATTGGGGAGAAGCTATAATTTTTTTTTTATTGTTATTTTACATCGCTTCGACCCGGTTAGGGTATACTGCGATGTTGATCAAGACTTTAAAAACGCTAACCAAAGCCTCAGGGCCGCTCGCTAGGCATGCGAGTGTGTATTAAATGGTTTGACATTTTTAATGGTTAGATCGCACCATTCTACCCGGCCGGGATTCGGACTCGGAACTTTTCGCATGTGAGGCAACGAAATTACCCACTGCGCCAAGCCCCCAGGTTTGAGAAGCTGTAATGACGGCAGGATACATTCAAAATCGACTGCTGACTAGAGTGAGAGAGAAGACGCCGTACGAGCTATTCTACAAGCAGAAGCCTGATGTTAGTCATCTAAGAGTGTATGGATGTCAAGCATTCGCACACGTATCAAAACAAAATATATTGAAATTGGATGACAAGGCGTGCGAGTGTGTATTACTGGGATACTCACTTGAGTCGAAGGGATATCGACTACTAGGGAAGGAGATAGGTAAAATCAAAAGTATGGATGTCAAGCCGTGAGATTCGTCGAGGGGACAATACAAAAAACAAGGCAAGGCACATCATTCGGTGCAGAGCAGAAGCAGGCGGGTGGAAACAAGGAGATACCAGCTGACCGAGAGGAAACCTGTGTATACGCACTGAACAACCACGGTAATAATATATAGTTCGACAATCAAGTAAATAATAATATGATTGAACAGTTACAAGCAGCACCTGGAACATCTGAGTAGGAGAAAATACCAAAGATTGTGGTGATTTCTTCACCTGATAATTCGGATGCACAAGGAAGTAGCACTGGTAGCGATAAACCGCTGTCGACTAGACTGCAGCGCAGGAATAAGGAACAAGGGATGAGGGTTCATCAATTAGGCGACAATCAGAACGGAGAGCAAGAATCACAGAAAGTGGAGCAAGCTTAGCCAATTCCATACGCAGAAGAATTGAAACAAGCACTGGATGAAGAGATGCAATCTCTAGCAGTGAACAAAAAATGGGACTTGAAACTAGCATCGGTAAATCACAACGTTGTCGGGTGCAGATGGATTTTTAAAATTAAGAAACCTGCCGATGGGAGACCGAGTCGACTCAGAGCACGACTAGTTGCCCAAGGGTTTTCGCAACGATATGGGATTGACTATAACGAGGTATTTGCTTCTGTAGTCAAACAAACTACTTTACGCACATTATGGTCAGTTGCAGGAAAACGAGGATTTACTGTCAAGCACTTTGACGCCAAGAGAACATTTGTGAATGAGAGATTGGCAAAGAAAATCTATATGAGGCAACTACCGGGATACACAGACAAGGAGAATCCTGAGTAAGTTTGCAGACTGAACAAGTCAGTATATGGATTAAAACAGGCAGGTAAGGCCTGGCATGACAGACTAGACGAAGCTCTAGGGTCTAGGATTCGAAAAATGTCCATCAGATTATTGTCTATACAGGACAACTGATGAAGAGGGAAAAGTACATTTGGCAGTTCATGTGGATGACATGATAGTTGCCAGTGAATCACCAGAGCGAATTGACGACATTAAGAACGCGCTGAGTGAACAATTCACGATAATAGACATGGGAGATCTAAAGTGTTATCTAGGGATGGAAGTGAGGAGAGATAAAGAACGAAATTTTTATCTCACCCAGAGAAGATACATCCAGAAAATACTGAAGAGGGAAAGACTGGAAGACGCGAAGATCTCAACGTATCCAATGGACGCAGGATACGAGAAATCAAGGGAATCATCGAAGACTATCAACAATGATGGGTATCAGCGACTCATTGGGACACTATTGTATTTATCAGTACAAACGAGGCCAGACATTAGTGCATGAGTGGCAATTCTAAGTCAAAAATCAGAAAACCACGTCAAGCAGATTGGAATGCGTTACAACGAATCTGCAGATACATAAAGCATACACAGAATTATGAATTAAGATTGAGTGACCAATCGAAGGACGATTATTTAATTGGTTATTCAGATGCGAATTGGGTTGAAGCAAGAGACTCAAGGAAGTCGAACAGTGGATACATATTCCAGTTGTTCGGTGGTACAATCAGTTGATCCAGTAGAAGACAAGATTGTGTCACATTATCGTCCACTGAAGCTGAGATAGTGGCATTGTCAGAGGCATGCAAAGAGGCTAAAAGGATCAGACAATTATTGACATTTTTTGACGAGAAACAGAAAGAGCCTATAGTCATGCATGAGGACAATCAAAGTTGCATTAACTACATAAGAGGGACAGGAAGCAGCAATCGATCCAAACACATCGACACAAAGTATTTCAGCACCCGGGAATTGGAAGAAGAAGGAATAATTTCAGTTGTGTACTGTCCTATAGAACTGAATAGTGCAGATATGCTGATGAAACCATTGGGACCTCAGAGACTATCAACATTGCCTTTACAACACTGGCAAAGATGATGGGTCTGAAGCACTGGAGCTAATGTGAACAGAATACTCATTGAGGAGAAGTGTTAGACATATAAAATAGTAACGAGCCTTCTGCTCTTGATGTAAACAGATTCACATAAACGGACAGACAGATATTAAATGTATCACCAAGAACAAGTCAGTCGAAATTATATTGTCGTACAGTAAACACGAGTTGTTATTCGTATAGTCCAGTCACACAGTCCTTTCCTATCTAATTATGCTAATTATCTAATTATTAGTCCTTCACCCATCTAATTATATTCACACACGCTCAACATAAAATTTTCAATGAGAAATGCACGCCACGCTACGAGATTATTACTTTTGTCGCTTAAAACGTCGAGATTCCTAAATTGGATCACGTCGAGGTTATCAATGAAGGCATTGAGGTTGTTGTGGGAAGATTCAATTCACTAACAAATGCGATTCAATTAACTAATCACAGTATATTTACAAAACGTCAAGGAATATATACAGAACGGAAGATGTTACGTAGAAGTGGGGGGTCGACGTGCTGAGTATTGGGCGGTAAGCGCCAGACTGAATTCGTATTCATAACGGAGGAACGGAGAGAAGGAGAGAGAGAGAGAGAGAGAGAGAGAGAGAGAGAGAGAGAGAGAGAGA
>NW_021680602.1:14713-180093 GCF_001412515.2 Diachasma alloeum | reverse complement strand
AGAGAGAGAGAGAGAGAGAGAGAGAGAGAGAGAGAGAGAGATTGACTTTACTTAGCTTTTGCTACATTTCGTGCTTTTGCGAATTCTTCGCTACTTTTTCCTGACTAATATTTGCTTTTTAAGTACTTAATGACGTCGCGTCTGTATCCTCTTTCATTCATTGCTTTTATCTCATCTGGTGAATCATTGTACAACTTCGTTCCATTGAATAACACATCATTTTGTCCAAAGCTCATTTTTATTCTCTCTGTTGTCCTCTTTCTTGCTCGTCTCGTTATCACATGCTTACATTTTTTGCCATCGGCTTCTGGTCCGTCCTTATTCATATTATAATTATATTTCAAGACATTCAGCTTTATTCTTTGCCCACGACTCATTAAATATAAGGCTTCTAACATGTCACTCACTCTCGTTCGTCTACTACAATGCAAAAATGCGTGCATTGCGATTTTGCATCTTTTGTAGAGTTTTCAGACTGTTATCACTCATTGTAAATAAAATTGTGCAACAGTATTCAAAATGAGGTAGAGGAAGATGGAGAGAGATAGGGAAAGGGTGAGGCAGCGGTAGAGGAAGAGGGAGTGGGAGAGGGTGACGGAGGGAGGGGCGGCTTAGATTTTTTGAATACCCAAACAAAGCAACGAAAACGAATAAAAGAATGGAAATGAACATTTTCCTCGCGGAATACTAGAAAATCATTTGCAATCCAATATAAAAAAAATGTGTTTTAGCACGGAGAAGAGACATTTTCTACAACTTTCATATCTCCACCTTTCCCGCCAATCGTCATTTCCAGGAAAAATTCGAGTATTACAAACTGGACGATTATGTACCTCAAATTCAGAAGCAAAAAAAGGAGACAATCACATCGAACAATAAAAATGTATTTCAGTTCATTGTGACGCACTTCAAAGGCTATATCCCAGATTCTCAGCAGTTTTGAGTGGATTTATAGGGTCAGTTAAAACTCTCTAATTTCATTTAATATGGAAGATAGAGGGGGGATGAGGTGAATTTCAATATCCCGACTCTCCGGCCGCCATAGCGGAACCCCAGCTTCCGCACTCGAGCACGGTACTACGCTTTACTACGTTTTTCATGCTAGAGGGTTAAAAAAGTGGGTTGTGAAGAAATAAAGGGAATGACTCAAATTTCAAATGAAAACTTAAAAATGGTAAATATCTTGAACGAATGACGTAAGTAAGCCGGTTTTCATGAGTACAATCATCGTGCATTGAATTTTCATGAAGCCTACGTGAAAAACGAACGAGAATTCAATAACCTTAAATGACACATGAATAAAAAAATCATAATTGCTGCAATCATTTAGATCATAGGTAAATAAAACGAATCAACTCTCTCGCGGTTACCAAGTTTTCCTGCACACCAAGTTGAGTAGAATCAATAGCTAGGATTATGAGATTCTCCCACATCGTTGACTTGATGTGTAGAAGAATATGAATGCAAGATAGTGAAAATAATGATCGATTATTTCACTTTGCACAAATAATAAAAATTTCTAAACCCAATATTCTGGATATGAATAAAAAAAATAAGTGTGACGCAATATGACGTAAGAGCAGACAACCAAAAAGAATATGTTCATGTAAGATCTGAAACATGAAATGAATTTCAGGTTCACCAATACGTATGGAGCAGAATTCTGGTGATTATTTTGAATTCTATTTTTAATCACTTTAGTGTTGAAAACATCAGGTGACAATACCAATTCATTGCCTATTGAAGTTTAGGCAGTGTCCTGAAGCGAATTGTCGAGGGAAAGTTCCATAGTCCCCGGTAGCTTAGTTGGAAGATGATCCGGCGGTTAACTGGGAAGTCTCGGGTTCGATTCCCGGCTAGGTATTGCGGGATTCTTTTCTTTCTAAATTCGAATTCTATTTGAATTTATTTAAGGAACTTCCACAGCAAGTTTATAGGCTATAGATTGGGAGAAAAGATCAAAGTTTCTGATCGTTCGCTGCATCGTTAGAAAAAAAAATAATGAAGTTGCAAAAAAGTCACGGCTCTATCCAAATTTCGTCGATTGGGTTTCTTCTCGTGGATTATTCATGACAAATCCATTATCAATCATTTTTATTAACTCCCCGACTGGGAAGTAATTGTAATGGCCCCGAAAATCAAAAATCCATTTTTCATCAAATCTCCATGTTTCGAGGTTTTTTCGATGTTCCTAGACAATTTTAAACAAAATGTCTGTCTGTGTGTGTGTCTGTGTTACTAGGTATGTACGTGGTCAAAATTTTGGTTAACGATTTCGCGTGAACGAATTGTCCGATTTCACTGTTTTTTTCAATCGATAGGTTTTCATTCAACTTAGAGCGGATTAGATTTCGGCTGATATCTGTTCAGTGTTTTTTGAGTTTTCTCGGAAAGAAAATTTCAAAATGACAAAAAAGCAATGAACACTTTTTTAATCGCATGCAAATCACATATAGACCGATTATAATGAAGTAAATTTCATACTTTTCTTCGATTCCTTCCAAAAATTGCCGTTTTTCTATCAATAAATGAGAAACAAAAAAATTCCAATTGGAATACATCGTTATCTACTAGCGCCTCTACTAATTGGTCACTAACTCATCTGAAGTTAGTTGCTAAGAACGTGTGTTGTTTTCCCAAATTTCTCATTATTTATATCACTTCGATGTTAATATTAACTCTCAAAACTAGAAATCTCATCGTATTTCGAATTAAGAGAAATGTTATATGAAAACAAATGCTGAGATCAGTGGTGCACTTCGTCTCATGAAAATGCGACACATTTCTCATGAACGCGACATCTTTTGATTGACCATGTTTTTGCGTCTACTTCCGGCATGTACACCGACTGTATCGAACCGGCGTGTGCTTTGATAAAATTATTAAGTGAGAACTGTGTTTACCAAAATATCGCTTGAGTATGACTTTACGAGCAGTACGGAAATCGATTCTTTCCTCCCTGGCAATGTAATGATGTGAGTATAGTTATGAATATCAATAAACAGAGTATTGAGAGTTGAAAAGAATTCTTTTAGTCAAAATGGGAGGAATAATAATATCGGGAAGTTGTTGGTGCGACCCGTCCGACGGGTCAGACCTACATGAATACATCCGCCACCAACCCACCCGCAATGGGAGCGAGCGCAGCGAGCGACCAACAGCCCAATCCACTAGTTTCGAAATAAAATTTACATGATTTTTTTAATAAATAAAAAATCACGAGAGATCTGACAACCACGTATTTTCGTTCGACGCAGTTAGTATTCTTGTCTCTCCAGAGAATCCAATACTGTACTGTAAAATCTATAGTACACGCCTCAACGGAGTGAACCGATGTAAACAACATGTGATATTAGAGAGGTCAACTTGGGTTATATTGTAAATGATTCTACGGGAAACACTGAATTCTAACGTAATGGAGGAATGAAATGTGTTGCCAAGATCGAGGTACAAGGGGCGATTTGTTAAACAGAAGATACTGGAGCGGACAAAATTTGCTGAACATATGAGAAAGGCCAACAAAGAGAGAAGAGTAAGTGAACCGGAGGTCGAGACGAATGGTGAACTACCGGAGGTCGGGACGAGTGATGATTTACCGGTAATTGTGGGAAATCGCATTGTCGATTTGACATTATTGACTAATGAGCTTGAGTTTGACAAGTGTAGGAACCCCTTGTCGTTGAAGAACATTGAAAAAGAAACCAAACGTGAAAATACTTCGAGAAGTCGAACAAATAATTATAAATCATTTGTCTTTTTTTTTTCTCTCTTGTGCTAATATGAAGAGGAATTTAATGAATTTATATATTGTTTGTCGAAACATAATAAATTATTTCGAGTTTTCTATTAATTGAATAACTTACAAAATAAAAACATTATAAAGTCAATGTTTTATACCGTGAATAACCTACAAGTGTATTTTTCAGTTTGAATGACCCGCTCACGCGATGGCCTGCGGCGCGCGCACTCTAACCTCCACCGTCGTTGTCATGTTTAGCCATCATTTTCCCCTAGCTCAACCAGACTCCCGAACCATGCCATACATTTTTAATAATTAAAAATATTCCGTGTGGTTACGGATAATGAAATTGTGAGAAAATGTTCCTGAGATGTATACGATTCTATTTGTGAAGAGTTTCGCTTTTTCTAGTTTTGTCGATTATTTTTGCGTGATTTTTGAAAAAGTGCTGCCATAAGGCTCTGTGTTAGTGACATATGTTTGATATTTTCTCCCTAATAATCTACATGGTTGACCGTGTTCGGACTTCGAGGGGATATTTCTAATCACTGAAAGAATATATCCTCAAAGTTTCAGCTTAATAGAGTATTTCGTTCTACTCCCATTTGATTACCATGGAGGTCTCTTAATGTCTATTGAAATTTAGGCGGTGTTTTGTTGCGAATTGGATAGGGAGGGTTCCGTAGTTCCTGGTAGCTCCGTTGAAAGAGTACCCGGCGCATAACTGGGAGGTCCCAGGTTCGATTCCCGCCTGCGTGCTGCGGGAACTTTTTCTCTTTAAATTCGAATCCTATTTGAATTTTTTCTCAAAATTTTTGTTAAAAAATCGAAAAAAAGTTAAGTTCAGATAGATTTTGAATTTAGAGAGGAAAAATTCCCGCAGCACCCAGCCGGGAATTAAAGCCGGGACCTCCCAGTTACGTGCCAGGTAGTCTTCCAACTGTGCTACCGGGGAATCTGAATATGTACGCAATGTACAAATATGTACGAATTTGTACGAATGTACGAATATGTGCGGTCTATGTACGCAATTATACTGATGAGATGAATAAGTGATTAATTGCATTATCGACTGAATCAAATAACAAATTTCATTGAGAATGATTACGAGCGATGAATACAGACTGAATATGAACAATGAATTGAGTATAGTACTATCAAATTTGACAAAGAAAAGGGCATAATGGAAAGGCATCAACGTATGCGGACAGAGTGGCGCTAGTCACCTTCCACCTTTGCCTCGTGAGGCACTCGAGGCAACTCGTTTGGCGGGTTACTCAGAAAATCTAAACATACGGGGAACCCTCGGGTCGCCACATTGACCCTTCTGTTTCTGCCTGACGATTGCGGCTTCAGCCCAAGGGGTGTCCACTTACAATTGGCATCGCTTTGTAGGAAAAGGTTGATAAATGATCACTCCGATTAATTAGTAATTAATAATATAATGTTCAGGAAACTATGCAACCTTTACAAGATAATCAGGTAAAACGGGTTCAGTTTATGCGTGAATAAAATGTTCAAGCTGCTCAAAGAATTATTAAGAGGGAAGAACTGAGTGACCTGTTTCGCCACTGCCCGTGATCTGGCTTCGTTTTGGGGTTTCAACTCGTTGCTAACCCAAACCCCAAATCATGCATTCTGACAGTTTTTAGAAAATGAGATAGTCATCCTGCTGTTATGGAGAATCTCCAGTACATTCAAATAATTTCTGGACAGAAACTGGACTCAAGTATTACAGTGAAACTGCTTGGGTAAGGCAGTCCATGACCAGAGAAACTGAAATAATTTCAGCATTATCGCCGGAAATAATATGAAGAATATTATTCTCTTAAAAATGGAAAAACCGACATATAGACTTGGTTTATATGTCACAATCCGATCAGAATTAAATGACATGTGAATGCATTGATCGTCCCAGAAAACTGTAAGGATATTTTTCCGGGTTGTTCACCCAGAAAAAATTCAAACTACTTTTTAGCCATCTCTATCGCTCGTATGCTGGGCGCCAGCGGAACCTCTGAGGCAAACTCGTCCACTCAGAGGACTTTTGTGACTGGACAACGGATTTCCCAGTTAACGCCAGCATGACACGGTAGAGTGGACGAGGTCTACCAGGAGTATTTCCTGCATATCGGCACCAGCCCCTATCTCATGCTTGGAATTAAGCCTTGCGGCCTGATTATCGTAGTGCATCTAATTCACACCCGTCCTGAAGGATCTTTCGACCCCCCCAGCATGCATTCTTCTTCCGAGTATTTCGACTCGGGAGAGTTTCAGAGTTATTTCTCGGTTGATTTGCGAATCAGCCGGGACTCCTCAGAGCCTGGGAAGTTGAGAGGCTGATCTGACCAGGGTGGAACTACGTTACCCACGCTACGACCATCCACACTCTCAACCACCAGTTACCGCTTAGTCCTAAACCGGGTATTACTAAACTGTCGGCGTATGGTCGGGCTAGCAGGAGAATTCCTCTACTCCAGGCCCAGGGGCCCATACGCTTCCAATCGTTCCGCCGAGACTAGATAACGCCGATAACACCACAAAGATAACACTTCATAAGATATCACTTCACTTCTAGATAATACCGCAAAGTTCTCATTAAGAGTTCGTAAATAACTTTTTGGCCAGGCGAGGAATGCAGGAGGATTCCCCTACGTTCGCTACAGCAGTCCATGGCCGTATTTCAAGCCCGCCACAATATACTCCAGAGAAATCCTTTCGGCTTCCCCGCTTGACCGTCCGCGTTCGATTAACTCAGAATCTTACCAGGGCCTTCTCTCCCTAGTCTGGATATCTCAGCGACGATAGGTCATTCTGTTACCTTATCCCCGCCAATCAACCCGACGGGATCCCGGGGGCACCAGTCCTCTCACCTGGCCGTTGGTCCCTAGTCTACTCTGATATAGCCTTTGGAATCACCCAGTTGGACAGCCTGTACGTCGGCCCCTTTTCCCCTAGCACCAGCTGGGCGAATTCTCAAATAGCGAAAGTCTAGTAGCGCCCTCCAGCCCTCCAGGGGTCGCGGTTTCACCCATAACCGCTATGCCTTCGGTGTTTCATTGGTCTGTGGTTCTTCTCATCTAGTCCCGGCTTTCTTCAGCCGCCTCTAGATGTCACTACCTGTCTCTCTTTTCAATAATTTAAGAGTTCACATATCTTTTTAAGGAGATTTCAACCCGTAACGAGAAAATCTCGTTACAAAACTCAAATCCCATCATTATTCTGGGTAAAATTGTTAAATTTTCAAAGAAAACTCATTGTTCCAGTTTTCTGACAAGTTTTATGCTAATAACAAACGAACCGCTGAAATGATCATCTTCATAAACTAAGCAGTTATTACTTACATTGACCCACAACAATTGAAAAATAATTCAAAAAGCATTATTAATCTAGGAGAAATAATGGAATATATGAAAAATATTATTTTTGACATTTTTTCATATGTATTTTGGGAATAGTAATTAATTGCTCACCTACTTTAATGGAAAAAGATTACAGGAGAAAATCTTTTCGGAGCCGTAGGAAAAAACATAAGATGGCAAAAATTCACAAAAGCCACACTGGACATATTATGAACATTGTGAGGATATTTTCCAGTGTTATTCAACCAGGAGAAATCCAAAGTACTTTTTAGCCTTCTCTATCGCTCTAATGTTGTAGGCCAGTTAAACGTGTATCGTCTACTCAGAGGACTTTCTGAGGCGGGACAATAACTGTGCAACATCAGCGTGAGGCGGTAGAGTGTGTGAGGTCCACCAGGGCTATTCCCGTTACATCCTCACGAGCCTTCTCAAGCCGTTTATTATACATTGCAGCTTGACTATCCTAATGAATTAAATTTATGTTCGTTCTGAAGAATTTTTCGATCCTTCCAGTTTATTCTTTCTCCAGAGTATTCTAACTCTGGGAGCACTCAGAGTTATCTGCGAATCAGCCAGAACTCCTCAGAGCCTGGGACGTTGAGAGGCTGATCTGACCAGAGTGGCACACTGTTACCCTGTCTACACCCACCCACACTTTCAAATATCAGTTACCGCTTCGGTTATTGTGAGCCACCATTCGCGGTTACTGGAAATGTCAGCGTATAGTGGGGCCGACAGGGGGACTACTTTACTCCAGGCACACAGGCCCATACGCTTTCAAATCATTCTGGCCAGGTCCGAATAACACTGGTCACTTCGAAACAACTCCTTGGTAACTGGCGAAGGATGCAGATGCGTCTATATTCGCCACCAATGGTTATTCATCGAGGTCACGCGTAGTCGGAAGTCCATTTTCTGGTTTTATTTCAGTCATTTTCCACTCCAGCTCCCCGAGCAGCATTTTCCAACCTCTCGGTTCCAGCGGTCGCGTTAGACTAACTCGAGATCTACCTTGCCTTGATCTTACCTTGATCTATCTCCACGAATCAACCCGACGGGATCTCGGAGGTACCAATTGTCTCAGCTGGCTACGGTGGTCCCTGGTCTACATCGACACAGCCTTTAGTCACCCACCTACAACGCCTGTATGTCAGCCTATTTCCCCCTATAACATAGCTGGGTGAGTTCTAAAATAGCCAAAGTCTAGCAGCGTCCTCCAAACTTCCAGGGGTCGCGATTCCACTGAAAGCCGCTATGCCTTCAGTCTCTAATTGGTCTGTGGATCTTTCCACCTAATCTCGGCTTCTTCGGCCTAGATTTCTGTTCCTGCCTCTACCGCACCCTCTTATAATTTTTACAGGTTTTATACTGGGTGTTCCATTTGAAAGAGTACGGCTTAATGTCTCTCGTAGGAAGGGGGGACAGCAAAATTGTTCCAATACAAGTTGTTCGTCTCGCCGAGAAAAGTTCAACCGTACCATAATTTTCGATGACGTCATCGTTTTCATGTAAATAATCGTACGAAAATCAAACGAAAGAGAAATATCTTTATTCAGACTACCTTGCGGCACAGAAACGCTGGAATGTTATTTATTTACTATCTCGTCAATGTGGCATGTAATGAGAAGATGACTGACGTGTGTAAGAGACGTTGCAAAAGCTTGGTGTTATTCTTCATTTTCCGTCAGTGACAAAATTTCCATCATTGAGTTCATACAGTATCGTTCTAAATAGTTTATTCTACTAGTAATGTATGGATATTTTACGCATGTTAGCTGAGGGTCGACAAGTGCATCGAAGGGCCACACGATTGTATGCACAGCACTTTCCAAATCGACGACGATATCCTTCTGCTGCAGTCATTCACCAAATCGGACGAAATTGTCGCCAGGGAAGAATTGGGCAACGACAAGACACGGTACATTCATGGGATAGTAAAGAAATGACATTCCAGTGTTTCTGTGCAGCCAGATATTCTGAATAAAGATATTTCCCTTTCGTTTGATTTTCGTACGATTATTCACATGAAAACGATGACGTCATCGAAAAATATGGTATGGTTGAATTTTTCTCGGCGAGACGAACAACTTTTGTAGGGGTGAAAGATATTATTGTCATAAAAAAAACTGACTTATGTTTCTTTGCTCAAGCATAGAAACATAAGCATGGCGGCCTGGATTCCATCAGTACTAAGTTTGCCTCTCCGAACCCTATAACTTGTATTTGAACAACTTTGCTGTTCCTCCCTTCTTACAAGAGATATTGAGCCGTTCTGTTTCAAATAGGAAATGATGTAGAATGGTCTAAAACGTAGAAATGCGAAGTGTGGCAACCATGTCTGTATGTGAATATGTCCACCGCCACCTTCCCGATGGTCAATTTTTAGAAAATTGAGTAATTAAGTGGTTAAAATAATTCTCAAAAAGTTGTCATATTGTCAAATTATAGGTGTTAATGAGGACTAACTCTGTGTAAAATTTCAGCCCGATCGGTCAAGTAGTTTTTGAGTAAAAGCGATTCGTTTTTAAATAGTTTTTCACGAATATCTTTAAAATTATTGGACCGATTTAGTTTTTTGTTCTTTCAAAATATTCGTTTCGATGCCCTCTACCTAGATCAATGAAAACATATATACCCTGTAAGGGATTTTTGCTGGGGATCCACCAGCAGTGATCCCCAACTACTTTATCGCTTTAACTAATCTATCGCTCAATTTGTTGGGCGCTAGCTGGACTTTTATGGAAAGTCCAACGGAAAACCGGCCTCGGAGGCAAACTCGTCTACTCCGAGGACTTCTCGTGGCGGGGCTAACAATGTCGAGCCAGCATCAGCGTGAAACGGTAGAGTGGGCGAGGTCCACCATATTAGGAGTATTTCACTCAATCGCTCTTCGTCTTTTCAGCCGAGAGATTCCGATAAAGCGTACCTTCCAGGAGATATTTCTCCTTGTTTCCTTCGCCGAGAATGTTTCCATTTCTCTGACGTGTTCTTCTCCTCTCCAGACGGGCTCAACTCTGGGGCTCGACCTGTGCCCAACCCAACTCATCCTCAACGCTCGGTAAAAGCACTATTATCGCGGACCAACACCCGGAATTACTCGTTGTATCCATTGTTATTCAAGGCTCTATCCAGGTATTGAACTTCGGCTCCCAAGTGTTCAGGCTGAGAAAGAGTAAGGGCTCGGTACATAAGAGAGCTTACGGCCGAGTTCTGTTCGCAGGGGTGATGATGTGAGGAGGCATGGAGGTACCTGTCTGTATGAATAGGGTTTCGGAAGATTCGATGACCGAAGCTTCCGTCATCATTACGATGTACTAAGAAATCTAGGGAAGGAATAGACTTCTGTTCCTCAATCTCCATAGTGAATTTTATGCTCGAATGGTGTTAGTCGATAAATTTCAGGAATTGAGGCAGCGTCTCTACTCCACATTTCCAGAGGACGAAAGTGTCGTCGACATACCAGAACCAAACAGAAGGTTCAAGAGGAGCTGATTGGAACACGTTGCTTTTAAAATCTTCCATAAAATTTTTCGCTATGATGGGAGAAATGGATGAACCCACTGCTGCTCCGAATGTTTCCTCATAGATCTCCCATTGGAATTAGAAATAAGTGGAATTCAGACAGTGTTCAACCAGGGGGAGGAGTTTGCGTGGGATTTTTTTATAATGTCAAGAGTGTCGGGAATGGGTACATTCGTGAACACAGACTGAACATCACATGTCACCACGAGATCTCCTGGACTAGTTCGTACGTGAGACAGTTTGTTCACGAAATCTTGAGAGTTTTTTAATGTCGGAATTATTCTGTTCTACCGGAGCTTGCAGTGGTTGGGTCAGATAGTGAGCTTGATGTGGGGGAATTGATACGTGGGAGCACCCATGTTATTCACTATTGGACGAAGGGGGATTGACTCTTTGTGAATTTTTGGGAGACCATGTAATCTGAGAGAGAAGGATTCTCGGGGAGTAAGATTTTTTGGGCTTCGGGACAGAGATCAACTGCCTTCAGAAGTTTGGCTGTCTTCCCTAGTAATATTTTATTTCGGAGGTTTCGCTTTGTGGAGGATGTTAGACAGCTTTCTTCTGATTTCATTGCCAGTCTCCGAAGGCAGATGAAAGATTCCCGTTTCTGTCAATGGGAAACTGCTGAGATTCTTGACTGTGTATATCAAGACTTTCGGCATCGAAGAAGGGTTCAGTTTCTCGAAATTCTGCTTCTGCTTTTTTGTTCTCAACTTGGCGGAATGTACAGCCAGTTGATATGTAATACGATCAAACGTGTTCCATAACTCGGGTTCTAGAGAATTTGAACGAAGCAGGTGATGTTTGAAAAACTGTTGGAAAGTTGGAGCTAGGATGTTCTTCGTCGCGCAGTCTCTTTCCCAGATCAATCTCAGTAGGGCCTGTCGAAGAAACGACTTGGCGTGCTGAGAGGGAAACGGGTTCTTTAATTGGAAGCGTCTAGGTACCACCTGATGGTCATGGCAACTTTTAAGAAATGCTAGAGTGCACAAATGGATGTGCAATGACTTACTAAGCTTAGTAAACAAGTTCACAGAGCCAAGGATGGCCTCTCCGTGGAGGCTTTTAATTTGAGTTTTGAGGCTTTCGCGGCCAACTTTATCATTTATTATGGCTTCCAGATGGATGCCATGTCTAGATTCAGCTTCTTGTCGACGTTTCGCAAACATTTCAGTCTGCATCATCAGGGCTAGGTCACTCCGATACTGGAGCTTCCCGTTGTAAGGAAGTCCTCAAACTCCTCCTGACCCCTGGAGGAGATGGCGTGGTGGGTGATATCGCAGCCAATCAAGATCGTTTCGATTGATCAGCTGGTCAGTTAAAAATCTCCTGGAGTTACTACTTTTCCCCTTCCGACTCTTCAGTCGGGGGTCCTCCAAAGCGTCCGTATAGGACTTTATTTCCTTTATAGCGGTATCTTTGGTATTACGACCCGTCATATGAGAAACCTGATAGAATGGTGGATGTAATTTATGCCTCATAAACTTCTAGGTCTGACTGAGTAAATAGCCCGGGTATAATGTAGAATATGCATATATCGGTCATAATAATTACTTTTCTTCCTGTGATGAATACTGACTATAAACGGGAAGGGTCGGGGGTGTGAGAATAATAGACGATGTGCACAAGTTCTGAAATTCAGAGATGCGGAGGAGGCCTCGATAGCTCAATTGGCAGAGCGCCAGTCCCGCAAACTGGAGATGTGGGATCATACCCCACTTGAGTTTGAGTCCGTGTGCCTCCAAATTTTTTAATTTGTGGATTGATAATTACTTAATTGTTTCCCTCGCATAGAGGTTCGGAAAGCTGAAAGACAGTATATAGCGTCCTGCTTCCCATGCAATTTATGCCTTAAAAACATCTAAGGTCTGACAAATTAGATAGCCTGGGGCTAATGCAGCAACCTGGTAGAAGTTTCTGCAGTATTTCTGTGTTACCACGAAAGGTCAATTGAATGGTTTATTCATGGATGCTCACAAGGATTACGATTGCGGACTCGGGCTAGTTCGCCGAACACGTATTCGCCTTTTCTTCGGCGCAAGTTATAATCCGGTGCCTGTCGATCATTTGCTTTGGCTAATGCATGTCTAAAGGGCAGTCTCAGAGTGTCATGGCACTTCATGCGCTTGACCCAGGCTTCGGTGGGAGTTTCTTCAACACCTTCGACACCTCCCTCCAATATCCATCACAGTGAATTCACTGCTCTGGCTTTCGTCCGAGATAAACGAATGCTGATATAGCTTTTAGCGAGCTGCGTTGGGCTGTATTGTATGCAAATCAAAATGCATGCATGTGACAGCCTCAAATACAGTGATCTTGCTCTACATACGCTCGTATCATCCCTCCCAACAAACGATTCACTCCATCCACTCTCTGTTAGTATCCAGCATTGTTCGCTTACGTTTGTAGGATAATCGGCAGAGAAAAATCGGTACATGCAAGAATCGAAGGTTAAATGCGTTAAATGCTTTACCAGCACTTTGAAGGCCTCTTGCTATTTTTCATTCCATACGCAGGGCTGATTCGTCTTTGTCAGCGTATCAGCGGTCGAGTTACGGTTGCGAACTCTGGTATGAATCGTCTATACTAGGATACCATTCCTAGAAAACGATCAATCTGTTTCAGATTCTTTGGCACGGGAAAATCAATGACTCCCGCGGTTCTCTCGTGGTCGACATGCAATTGAGACACGTTCGCACCTCTGATTTTTGCCACCTGCCACCTGCCGGATGATTGATCGCTCTCATTTGTATTCCGACTATTGTGACGCTTACATGGTGTTTTCAGTTTTCCGAGTATTCTCACGAGTTTTTCGATAATTATTCTGTTTACGGTTCGCTCAATAACGCAGTTTAGCTCTATTTATTCCGGCCCTCTCAAAGTCTTCTCAGTGTAAATATTTGTAAATATTTAGTGGCTAAATTAAGTGATTAAATCATTTAATGTGACCAAAGACACGTGTAGTGATTTATAGACCCTCGCTCGCTCTCCTAGAAAATCCATCAATACCTCATCCATCCCTTAATTATTCCATAATAACCAGATCCGGTATCGAACATTTCGAACGGTCCTTCGAGCCGGATCTGTGGAATAGTTTTCAGTTTAGTGGTGTTTTTCGGTTTTGATGAACATTTTTCCCGCGAGTGAACACGTGCTCAGTGGATAGACAGTGGTGCTCATCCTGCGGATCCCTAGACTCTTCGCATCGGACAACTCAAAAGGTGCTCAACCTTTTCTCAACACATCGCTTCAGGAAACTGCCTTATCGACACGCGGGAAAATTCAAACGGAGCTTCTCGTCTAAAAAAGAAGTTTTTTTGTGATTTCTTCGTTTTTTTGAACTTCTCATCGGACTTCTCGCTTAGATCACTACTCGGGCCATCTCGTCAGTTTTTCACGGACTTTCTCGCAAATTCAAAATAATACCCTTGTTGTTTTTTCCCGTACTTAAGAAAATTAATATGATTTCTTTTGGATTCTCTTGCGAGTTTGTCAAGTTTTTTGTCCTGAGATAGACTCTTCTGTACTTTCGTTTTTTTTTGTTAATATCTCACAAGGTTTTTCTCATTAAATTTACCGACAGAAATATAAAATGAGTGGTGCGGACGCATTGATTCATATGCAAAACTCGCGCGCGACTACTATCGCGGAGATTCTCACAGACTCCGCTCCGGATTCTGTGGCTCAGCTTGGAATCGCTGCACTCGAGTCGATGCTACAGACGCTCATTTCGAACTGGAAGAAGTTCGAGGGAACCCACGATAAGCTCATTGCTACTGCCGTCAAGACTGACGGTATATTGGACAAGGTCTATTTCAAGAATCTCGTGTATGACAGTACGGGTGCTGCCTTTCGCGCTGCAAAGGTCAAGCTCATGCAATTGCTGGATAGCAAGGGCGCTGCTGGTCTCAATCAGTCGTTTCGTAACGCTCCTGCTAACGCTCAATTGGCTAGTTCAGTTCATAACTCGCTGCCAGAACTCGAACTAAGCATATTTACCGGGGTTTACAGAGATTGGAGGGCATGGCGCAATTTGTTTATTTCACTGGTAACGAAACGAATGGACATTACGGATACTCAGCGAATGCATTATTTGCTTCTCTCTCTCAAGGGGGAGCCACGTACTCTAGTGCAAGATATCGAGATCAACGAGCATGCTTTCTACACAACATGGAATATTCTCCTCGAGCGCTATGAAAACAAGCGCGTGCTGGTGTCTATTCATCTCGATCAGCTCCTGAGCACCAAACAGATGGTGTCTCATAGCGCCGCTGATCTCAATAGTCTCACCACGTCGGTTGCTCAGGCGCTCAATGCTCTCAAGGCTCTGGGTGAGCCAACCGATCAGTGGGCTCCGATCGTGGTTCATCTGCTAACTCATCAGTTATCGAATAAATTTCGTGAAGCTTGGGAGAATCACGTTGGTTCATCGGTGGAATATCCTACTCTCGAGCAGTTGAACGCATTTCTCAGAGGTCGTGCAAGGGCGTTAGAGACTCTAGAAGCTAATTCTTTCAATTCAAGCTCAGCGAAATCTCAGTCTGACTCAGCTTCATGCCCACGCTCTCGGCAGAGCGCTAATGTTCACTCGGTCATCTCAAATCGTTCAGCTCAGCAGCCAGCTAAAGCACCGAGTGTTGCTCAGAAAATACAGTCCACTTCAGCTCACTCTCGTTCTGGCTCAAACAAGTACGATTGCTCATACTGTCAGGGTGAGCACTATATCGCTTTCTGCTCTGAGTTCAAAAGTCTCACTCCGGTCGCGAGGAGGCAAATCGTCGAGAAGCTTCGTCTCTACTTTTGCTGCCTAGGTAAACATGGCGTCAAGGTGTGCCAGACAATTCGTAGGTGCCATCTGTGTCAGGAGAGGCATCACACGTTGATCCATCTAGAGTCATCTCAGCGACTTGCTCAGACTTCTACAGCTAAGCGGCTGCCGCAGCAGGAGCAGAGAACTCAGCCTCAGAGTAGGCCTGGGACCAGTGTGCCAGTCACCGTCTATAATCACACTGGCGACCATACTCAAGTCTTCTCAGCAACAACAATGAAGCGTGCCGTCCCAGACATCGGTTTCCTACTCAGTTCATAGTCAATCTCAAAACTCTCGGCCTGGAGTCCTTCTCGTAACTAGTTTAGCAGTTCTCATCAGCAAATCTTGGCCTCCACGTCAAGTTCGGCTCTTGCTAGATCCAGGTTCAGAGCTATCTCTCATCTCAAGCCTGCTCGTTCGACAATTAAAATTGAAGAAAGAACGTAGTTCTATCCACATTTCTGGAGTGGGTGAATCATCGTTTGGGACAACATAAGGCGTAGTATATCTCACGCTTCAATCGCTCAGCAAATCGTCTCAATATCTCAGCTCATACTCTCGATGATCTCACAGCTTCATTACCGACCTTCTCAGCAGAAGAATTCGAGTGGGATCATCTCAAGGATCTTTAACTGGCGGATCCGAACTTCAGGATTCCTGCTGCTATTGATCTGCTCATCGGTGCTGACGTGTTTGGTCAGCTGATCAAGCCTAATATCATTCAGGTGGGGCCTGACGCTCCAGTCGCTCAGCTTACCAGTTTTGGTTGGATTGTTTTTGGACCAGCAAAGCCCATTGATACTCAAACTCAGAAGGTTCATCACGTTGCCATCTCGAATGATCAGCTCAACGAGCTACTCACCAAGTTCTGGGTGCAAGAGGAAATTCCTGGACGGAAAGATTCTAATCTCACCGCAGAAGAGCTCGAGTGTGAGCAGCATTTTCGTCAGACTCACTCTAGGGATAGCTCAGGAAAATACATTGTCCGGTTACCTTTCTCAGCTCCAGTTTCGTTGCTAGGCAATTCTTATCGTCCAGCGCTGGCTTGCCTGCATCGTATGCTCGGCAGGATCTTCAAGGATCAGCGCTTTCTCCAGCTCTACTCAGACTTTCTCAAGGAATATGAAGATCTCAATAATATGAGGCTAGTGACTAGCTCAGCTCATTATTCTCCGGCTTCAGTTCAGGTGGGGACCGCTTGTGGTTTTGACGCGATGACCTTAGCACATGAAGCTCCGGCTTCAGGAGGGTTGAGGGTCTCGGAAGGACCTCAAGTAGGCCTGTCTGACATTCGCAGGAGTTATTATCTACCTCATCATGGTATGGTGCGAGAAAGTAGTGAGACAACGAAACTGCGAGTAGTATTCAATGGTTCAGCGAAGACAAGCTCAGGGCATTCTCTGAATGACATCCTCCACACAGGGGCCAAGCTCCAAAAGGACATCTCAGACGTACTACTCTGGACAAGACCTCACAAAGTCATCTTCATGACGGATATCACCAAAATATTCCGGCAGATTCGAGTTCATGAGGATGACTGGGCCCTCCAACAGATCTTATGGACTAGCTCAAGCGGGGAAATCTCGACGTATCAGCTGACAACCGTCACCTATGGCACAAGATCAGCTCCATTCCTCGCCAACCGCATTCTTCTCCAGCTAGCTGAGGATGAGGGACATCGTTTCCCTTTGGCCGTCTCGCCTATTGTGAGGGGAAGATACATTGATGATATCTGTGGAGTTGCCGACAATCATGACCTGCTTGTTCAGACAGCTCGAGAAGTTTGGAATCTCTGTGCTGCTGGAGGAATGCTTTTGGCAAAATGGCACAGCAATAGCTCAGTTCTACTCAGATGGCTCAATCCCGGAAGCACCTCCGATGAACAACGGACATATGAGGACTCAGGGACTAGGATATTGGGTTTATCGTGGCAGCCCAACTCGGATAACTTCGTCTTCTCAACTAAAACCTCGCAAACATCGGCTGTCTCGAAGAGGAATATGCTCTCGGAGATTGCTCAGCTCTATGACCCGCTCGGATTTCTCTCTCCTGTTATTATCAGAGGAAAGATTCTTCTGCAGGAGCTTTGGATGGAGAAGCGTGGTTGGGATGATGAAGTCTCGTCTCAAATAGCTCAACGTTGGGATAGTTTTCGTCAAGATCTCACGTCATTGGCTGACGTATCTATTCCAACATGGATTGGTGTGCTCCAGAACTCTGTAGTTGAAATCCATGGATTTTCTGACGCTTCTCTCTCAGCGATGTCAGCCGTAGTTTATCTCAAGATCTTCAATGGCGACGAAGATCCTCGAATCACTCTAGTTTGCTCAAAAACCAAGGTAGCTCCGCTCAAACGGCTGACAATCCCGAGGCTGGAGCTCTCAGCTGTAGTTAACTTGGCTAAATTGGTTGAATATGCCAAAGATCAGCTTGATGTCAAAAACGCAGCGATGTTCTTGTGGACCGATTCTTCTGTTACGCTCACCTGGATTAGCTCTCACCCTTCTAGATGGAAGGAATTCGTACGAAATCGTGTTCAGCTCATTCAAGAATCGTCGCCTGGTAAAGACAATCCAGCTGATTGTGTATCTCGTGGTCGAACCACAGCTCAGCTCGCATCTCATGAGCTATGGTGGCATGGGCCGCCGTGGCTTATGAACGACTCGATATCTTGGCCTGCTTTACCAATTGCATCAGTGGGAGAAACAGGCATTGAAGAGAAACCGGGTGTCATTCTCAATGTTAGAGCTCAACGCCTGGAAATCTGGGATCTGATCACCAAATGTTCGTTGCTCAACAAATTGCTCAGGGTCACAGCGATTTGCTTGAGGTTCATCGCTCGTCTCCGCAAAGTTCCCAGATCTTCATTATCGACAGCTCTTAACCCTGGTGACATTGAACAAGCTCGGATCCTATGGATCAAGATCACTCAGTCATCGTATTTCTCAGCCGAGCTCGTGACCTTGTCGAAAGGCCAGAGGCTTAGTTCGTCTCACCCACTTACGAAGTTGACAGCGTTCATTGACCGTCAGGGGATCCTCCGTGTTGGTGGTCGTCTCAAGTTTGCTCAGCTCCAGGAAGATAGCAAACATCAAGCTATCACTCCGAAGGAGTCTCAATTTGCTCAGCTGATCATAGGAGAGGCTCATCTCAAGACTCTGCGCGGAGGAACGCAGCTCACTCTTGGTCTTCTCAGGCAGTCTTACTGGATACTCCGAGGTCGAGCGCCAGTGAGATCGTTCATTTTGAAGTATATCTCTTGCACTAGGCAGCGAGGGATCAGAGCTCAACAGTTGATGGGTCAGCTTCCCGTCTCACGTCTCACGCCTGGCCGTGCGTTTCTTAACACTGGAGTAGATTATGCCGGACCAGTATCGTTTCGCTCATGGAAAGGACGGGGTCATAAGTCGTACAAAGAGTGGCTCGCGATTGTCGTTTGTATGACTACGTCTGCAGTTCACCTCGAAGTCGTCTCGGATTACTCAGCTGACGGATTCATCTCGGCCTATCGACGCTTTGTTGGCCGGCGAGGACTCTGTAGAAATCTCTTTTCAGATTGTGGAACGAATTTTCTAGGAGCCGACAAAGAACTCAAGAAGCTCTTCTCAATGGCATCTAAAGAACCTCGTCAGCTCGCTCAACTCTTCCTCAACGACGGTACCAAGTGGTCTTTCAATCCTCCTGGTGCTTCTCACTTTGGAGGAAAATGGGAACCTGCGGTGAAATCGGTGAAATTCCATCTCAACAGAACTATCGGAGAAGCTCTACTCACCTTTCAGGAACTCTCAACCTTGCTCGTGCAGATTGAAGCAGTTCTCAACTCAAGGCCACTTGAACCCCTCTCAGAAGACCCTGATGACATCAGTGCACTCACACCAGGACACTTCCTGACTGAGGAACCTGTGACAGCTTCACCTGAACCTTCTCTGGAGGAGCTAAACGCGACTCGTCTCTCTCGTTGGCATCTCATCTAGCAGAAGGTTCAGTACTTTTGGAAACGGTGGTCCACTAGTTATCTTCAACATCTCCAGTCTATCTCAAAGTGGCACCACCCATCTCATGACATCAAGATTGGCTCGATCATACTTCTCACGGATGAGAGCTTTCCACCGACGAAGTGGCCTCTCGCTGGAGTCATCGCTCTACACCCTGGCAAGGACGGACTCATCAGGGTAGTCATCATCAAAACATCCAACTCAACTCTACAACGGCCTATCTCGAAGCTCGCTCTACTGCCTGTCTCGATCAACGAATCTGAAGATCTTCTCAAGTGAAGTCTACACATCTCAACCACTGGGGTCATCTCTCCGTTTTCGGATTGAACCTCGGCGAGGCCTTACAAGCCTTGCCTTGACACTCGGCCCAGCTCGGAGGCGAGTCTGCCAGAGCTCCACGGAATTTACGACTCCCACGATTCTGGTGAACTCGCACTTAGCAATTGCTCATGAACTCCAGTGGTAACATCGGTCGGCGAGAACTCATTATTTTGAACATATTTAATCTCTTTCTGTTACAGAATAGCTCTTAGCGTCAGCAGTTGCTGACCGTGGGGGAGAATGTTCGATTTTCAATCGAATAATTCTCACTCGCGCAATCACTCATACACGCACTCAATCAGCTGTCGGGTCGATGTTCGTTGATGGCAGGTGAACTCTCACCTTTTTGTCACCTGAGGCGCCACGTAACGGACCGCAATTAGCGAACGTTCCCAATTTGCGAATTGGAACACGTTCGCACCTCTGATTTTTGCCACCTACCACCTGTCGGATGATTGATCGCCCTCATTTGTATCCCGACTATTGTGACCCTTACATGGTGTTTTCAGTTTTCCGAGTACTCACGAGTTTTCAGATAATTATTCTGTTTACGGTTCGCTCAATAACGCAGTTTAGCTCTATTTATTCCGGCCCTCTCAAAGTCTTCTCAGTGTAATTATTTGTAAATATTCAGTGACTAAATTAAGTGATTAAATCATTTATTGTGACCAAAGACACGTGTAGTGATTTATAGATCCTCGCTCGCTCTCCTAGAAAATCCATCAATACCTCATCCATCCCTTAATTATTCCACAATAACCAGATCCGGTATCGAACACCGTATGTATCTATGTGCTTGTGTATGTGTTGTAACGTAATTCGCACCTCTGCGGAACGGTACGAAAATACGCAGCCCTCGGCTATCAAATCTTATAACCAAAAGTTGACCGCCAGTACGTTTTGTCTCAAAACGCACAAAAACAGAAATCCGTAATCCACAAGATAGACCAACGAAGGAGCAGCTGCCGACAGCTCAGTATATCATCCGCGGAGGCGGCTGGGTTCCAAAATGCTGCTCCGAAAAATTACTTTGAAATGCCTGGGTTCCAATTTACTAAAAGAAGTCAGAAATGCAGGGTAACCGATAAATTTAATGAGATGATTAAACAAAATCGAAAATCCAATTACAAATGAAATAGGATGCCTAACACCCCATCTTATTCTCGATATCCGAGGCACTTAATCTTTGGAAAGTAAACACAAAGACGAATTACAAAATAATAAATAAACGATTAAACGACTCGTTACAACACAATTCCCTAGCCGCGATATGTCAAAAGATGAACACTAGTCAATTGAAAAAACACTTAAAATCCGCCAATTAATCCGCAGTCCATGAAAAAGATGAAACGGTAAAATAACTAGCGAAATTACCAATGAGTCCTACATAACCGCGGTACAGGAATCCACCATTACACCTAGATATCAGTGCATCCACTCAAAGTGGCGATAATAAGAATCTGATACTACAAGCTATTGAGAGGGGGATTGCCTCGACGAACGAAAACAACAGCCGGCAACTAACGAAAGGTCACCCGGCACAAGACAGCTCGAGCGCCGAAAAACGCTACAATCCCTCTGTCAATAACTACGATAATTCAACGGTCTCTGAACGATTATGCCGAAAATTAAATGCGATGAAATTAGGCTTTCAGAGGCCGAGAAAAATAATAGAATATCTCGAGAGGTAATAACATTGACCTCGAGAATCATAATACGCCTTAATATCCGAAAATCGATATCTAACGGCGAAAACGACGAAACGAGAGTCTAGAGAAATCTAACACTTAGAATCACTGAATTCATTTAGAGAAATCTAATCCAAAATCCAACATCAACCGGACAAAATATCAATTAACAAATTGGACCCGAACGAAATCTCTGCGGAACAAGGGGCAAGAACTAGCCTGGAAATTCAACAATCACTAATATGGTGTCAATCGCCCGGAACTCAAGTGTCCGACAAAAGGAAATAGCTAATCTTGCTCCTTAAACAGCAAAATAACAATTTCCACTTTAAAAATTCACTGCTCACCAAATCCGATGGTCAGTCGACGACAGAAAATTTCCCAGACCTTCCCCAGTTCGTCAAATTACAACCACAACTCCGGGTCTCGACAATGTAATACGCCTGATGAAACAAAATGAGATAATTCACCATGTCTCTTAAAACGAGACGGAAATTTTGGCACAGCGGTCCTCTGGACGTCCAAACGAGAAGTGTCCGTCGCCCGTACAACTGACCCACGCGGCCACGTTCCCCAATCACACGATGCCGTGATTGGTCCACCACGAAGACCTCTCCGTTCTGATTGGACGTTGAAACCGTACTCAATCAGAGCCAACGAGAACTGCCAAGACCAATTCACGTCCACAATATCTGAACGAGTGGCATGAATATCCCATAAAAAAATATCAATTTACAAAATAAAAGATTCCACAATAATTCTCCTTATCAGTAGTAATAATTCTGGACGTCTGAGGTCAGTCCGGAATTTTGCAGTCCGATAATGAGATCGTCGTCTGAGTCCCAATTTTCCCGACTCCGTATCCTGGCGCTGCCACTCGGTCTTCCAGGTGAAACCCAATCGTGTGCGGGGCATTCAAAAATGTACTAGCCTAATGTCTCATGCTCCACAGCATTTGAGACCCGGAGGCAGGTTACTGGAGCATCCCACGAAGATCCCGGCTCCATCCCACGATATCATCCAGTCTCGATCCCACGATGATCCGGTGAGCGGTCAGAAAACGATTCAATACAAACCACAATTAATTAATAAAGGTCCATAAATATCCAAAAGAAATGACTCTCGCCTCGCCAATGAAATGACTTCTCGTCTGGAATATTCAGCGAACCACCGAACGGTCGAAATCTAAAAAATAACACGTTACAGTGTGTATGTGAACGATTCAGTTTTTTCACGATAACTTCAAAAATAATTATCTGAATCAATCGAATCTGGGCTAGAAATATGTGTTTTTATGCTAGACAGACCGAGTTTGAAGACGCTGTCGAATGCGCTTTTTGTTATTGAATTATTCTTAAAAATTTGGCCCAAGGTTGGTCCAATGTTGGTGCAAGGTTGGCGCAATGTTAGCACAAGTTTCGCACAAGGTTGGGCGCATGGTTGGCGCACGGTAGGCCCTTATAGGGTTCTTATGGGGCTCTTATGGGAGTGTTATGGGGGTCTTATGGGAATCTTATGGGGGTTTATGAGGGTCATATGAGGGGAGTTGCTAGGGAGGATTTCTAGGGGGTTTGCTAGGGGAGGTTGCTAGGGGGGGTTGCTAGGGGCGTTGCTATGGTGGTTTGCTAGGAGAGGTTGCTAAGGGAGATGGCTAGGGGAGATTGCTAGGGAGGTTGCTAGGGGATTGCTAAGAGGGTTGCAATGGGGGGTTGATAGGGGATTGCTAGGCGAGTTGCTAGGGGGCGTTGTCATAGGGGGTTGCTAAGGGGTTGCTATGGGCAGCGTCCCCTGATCTTTCAGCGACGCCTGAATATGAGAGTCTTATGAGAGTATTATGAGGTTCATAAGGGTGATAAGGATGATAAGGGTAATGGGGGTCTTATAGGGACGTATATAATCAGTTAATGGCAAAGTGCAATGAAAAGGCAATATCCATTTGGAAGCATATTGCTAATTCATTAGCAAAAATAGGCACCATGATTGACACAATTGAAAGCAATTGCCCACTTGTTTCACATCGGAACGGCAGAACAGACTCTTTTCACGATTTATTGTGAGACGGTGATCTCTAAACTTATCGAACACCTTTCCCAACTACATGATGTATTCCCCGAATGTTCGGGAGACGATAATTGTGTCATCCAATTACATGAAAATGCGTGCATACATTTTTCCACCAATTAGTTTTTTCAGAGCTCTTTGAAAAGTTTCAGAGGCATTCATTCATCCGTACGGCATGGGCTCGAATTGAAAAAAATGTCTCTCCGGCACCGTAAATGCAGTGATTTCATTCGAGTTTTCCGCTAACGGTATTTGCTAATATGCGGCACTCAAGTGGACTGCCGTAATGTAATTGGCCTGTTGTGATTTATGAAAGATTATGGTCATGTTTGCGACCGGGTGTACATTCTTCTTCGTTATTTATTCTGATTCGATTCTGATTCGACTTCCATCGTTTACCCGATGGAAGTCGATGCAGAATCGAGACGGTTCGCTGGTGTTATTTACCAGCACAACTGGACTATTCCATTCACTTTTAGCTGGTTTGATAACTTCATCTCTGAGCATTTCGTTAATTTCTTTCCGCATTGAGATTTTGATGTGTTCAGACATTACACAAATCCTTTGTCGGATCGATTCGTGACCTTCCTCATGGACTACGTGTGGTGGTAACTTGAAAATCGGAGGACTTCCTTTATGGACTGGAATTTTCGTATACAGGAGTTTTTGAAATTGGCTATTTTGCTGTTTTTTCTCCAGGTATTTTCAGACCGTCACGCATTGTGATGTGGCAAGCTCGGTACACTACTACGAACTTGAATGTTTCATCAGGTTTATCTTTAAAGAACCTAGATTGATCAAAGAAATCGATGACCATCCATGCTTCTTTAATACCAGTATAAAATCTTCGGATAGTGAAGCCATCCGAAGAGTTTCAACTGTGATGGTCGTATCTCCTAATACCAGAGGTATTTTAGAGGTTTCCTTCACCACTTCTAGTTGGCTATTCGCCACTGGAACTCTTCTAGGTGGTATTCTCTTTCGGCTAATGCCTAGTTCGCAGAGTAGCTCGATCCCCCCTTCTCCAGTGAAGATACGGGATTCAGTCCGCTAGTCCACGTATCCTTTTCCGCGAATCTCGATGATCACATGAAAGGCAAATGTGTTCGCTTCTTTCATCGCCTGTTTAGCAAACTCCAGATCAAAGCTCATTTCTTTTCACTGTTTTACTGTCTCGAGAATTATTACCCTTTGCGAGATAGTTTCCTTGAACTTTGGGCTTAGATTCTCCCCTGAGATTTCTTCTTTTCTAGTTTCTGGAGATTCTTCCACCTCTTCCACTGGGTCCCTGGCCGTTGCATCTGACATTGCCGGCGGCGTAGATAAAATTTCGTCATTGACACTGCTGGTCTCCCGTTTTTTAGACGACACTTTGGACATCCTGGCGTGTGCACCTCTTTGACACAGCAACCTTAATAAAATATGGTTTTTTCAGCTGTGCACAACCTGAATGTATGACCCACTCCATCGCAATTGCGCTACATCAACAAGTGCTTAGTGAAATCAGTACGTCCGCCCCTTCCTGAAGAAGCATCATGACCCTGCATGGTGTATGCTACTGTTGCGGACACTAGGTTAGTAGGTAACTCGAAATAGTAAACTAAAGGTGATCCGTTGTGTCGACCGAACCATAACTAATCAAAATAGGTCGAGACCAATGAATGGAAACAGGAATTTTTATTATTGGGATCTGATTATGTGGGATCAAACACCAAAGTGTACAATAGATTGTCCTATGGAAGAGTTGGGAAGCGATCATACAAAGAAAAAGATTCCTTTTATTAAAAATGAAAATTTATTATAAGGCACACTTTGAAAATATAGGAAAGATCCAAGATTAGAGGTAAGAAAGAATGATGTAATTCGTGTTGTATTTTGATTTACGGTCGTTGAAAATGCAAGAGGGGAGGGCACGATCACTCAGGTATGAAGTCTCCGAATACAGCTGACTGTCTTAAAGACTGGGGAGTTTCATCAGTCCGAGAGCTCGAGGATGGTAATGGAGTTGATGGTATGGATAACGGTGATAAATTTGATGATGAGTTTGCTGACATTGGTGATTCTGATGATGTTGTTGATATTGATGATTTTAAATGATGTTAATAGGTGTGGTGAATCATGCTCGCTCGGGGAATAGGATTATAAATTCTTTTTTAATTGATAATCAACTGGCTAATCCTCAAGAACCGCCTTTCTTGATAGAAATTTGCAAGTCCGGTAACTGCACTCGTAGACGAATTTGGACTTTGTACAGAGGAGTTTCGTGCGTGACTTTTTATAGATTCAGGATCTCCGTTGAATTCGGCGCGTAGATTGACAGGTAAATATTCGTTCAGGCGACCCACTTGTTCGGTGCGGCTTTGAAGTTCAGCCAAGAAGAGTAGCCACAGGAAATAATCACATCTTAATGATGAATTCAGTGATACTGAAGCCCCCGCAGAAGCAAAACAAGATACTCAGAAAATCAAATGTGGACTTGAAAAAATTAACTCTTTTACCTGATCAGCGAAAGCCAGAATAGTCCACAGGATTTCGATGCTCAACGTAAGAGGTTATTACCAAATCTCGATTGAGGAAGACCACTTGAACGGTGAGTCCCTAGCGATCAGTCGAGATGAGTCGTTACGAAGAGTCCGAGCAATTTAATGTGTGGATAAATGCGAATTACATAAGATTGACTCTCAGGAGATGAATTCATCCCTTTTTATACCGATTGAGCCCCATAAGCCACAGACTGTGGTCCCCTTTCAATGAATTTGGAAATTCGTTGTTCATCCAGAACGGGAAAAAGTCATAAATATGTCAATCTAATACACGGTGATCACGGGAAATACCAAATTGTCAGATGGTATTCAGTGTTGTATTTCCCTAAGGGGGGAAACAGGTGGCCGCGTATCCTCTCGGTGACCAAATGTTGGGAAAAGTGGGGGTGGGCTTTTCTTATTAGGCATACTGACTCTTTTTTTCGGGTGCCTTATGCTCCTCCTATGATTCAACTTTTGTTCAGATATTAGGGGCAGTTACGCCTCTTTTTCTCATAAGCTCCCAATATCCAAGACCGAGTCATTCCTCTATTCATAATAGAAATTCATAAAAATCGTTGAAATGCATTATTTTCAATGATCAGAATTATTATAAAACTAAGGTATCCGCAACATTACCTAAGCTCCCTGCAGTTCCAGCGCATCAGAGATGACTTTCACAGTCTGATATTCCGAGTTTGGAGGAGGTTGCCACATCAGCTCTGAAAGAAGGAGTTTCTTTCGGTGTAGATCGTGCCTCTCCAAATCCTTTATTCTTGACGCTGGACCGAGGGTCTAGTCAACTATGTACTTTTGCAACATGTTATTGTAAATGTATGTTAGCTGCATATCCTCGAGCTACAGAAGTTGTATCCATCGAAACCAGCCTTCATATTTGCTATGAACACAGGAAATCCAGCGCCCCGAAACGTTCTCGGAGAGAGTGGCATGCATGTTTCCAAGAGAAAACCTTTGATAACTCCTCCCAGGATCTTTCCGAAATCGACTTCTTTAATGCGTCCTGCGTCTCTCACATAGTCTATTGGATAGATAAAATTCTCCAACTTCAACTGGTTGCCCGAAGAACGTTACTCCCGACCTGGTCAACAAATCCGGGGCTTTTCCCGAGCTTTCGTAGCAATTTCTGCGGCCTTCGCGACTGTGGAAATCGCTCTCCGTGGTGCTCGATTGTGAGGAATATTTACGACGCTCTCTGCGGCATTCATATCTTATTCCTCACAATTTCATTTCCTAGGCCTCTATGTACTGGAGCATTTGAGAAGGGTTATCGGAGAACCTCACGTATGAGTTCGCGGACATCCTCCTGGGAGTTAGCCATTACTTGCCATTAATTATTACCGTTCGTAACCACTTCGTACAGAATTCCTTCCGTTGGCTTTGTGGTTCCACTAGCTTTTTCACTAACCTTTTTGCTGCCTTTTGATCTCCTTTGCCCTCTGCGGCCAGGGGCTGCAGTTCTCATCAGCCCTGGTGGCAGGAGCTCTTCTACCCGCTTTTTCGTTTCTTCAATGCAGGCCTTTAAAACTGTCATTCGAGTGATGAGGTCATCTGATAATGATTTTTCGCCCCTAGGGTCAGCGACTCTTTTGGTATGGGGAGAACCCAGCCTGTCACGGCGGAACTGATGGGTTTATTAATTTTCTTTTCATTTGAGAGTACCCCCTTTTCCTACTTGTGATCTGAATTTTGAACTGTCTCGGGGTCGGAATCGTCCTCACTACTTCCCGATCTCGCTCTTTTGACTCCCTTTTCGGAATACTTCCGTCCATCGCTGTGTTCGATTGGTGTTTCGGAGATTATCTCATTGCCTTCACCTTCTTTTTACTTATCCATCAAGTCTTTTTTTGGTGCCATTTGTAGCCCAGGCAGTCTTCTGCAGATTTAGGGGAGGCTTTCAATCTGCCTCTCGCCACAGAAAAGGATTTCTGACCGCTCTGCAGTCCCATTTATGCGCGTGCCCAGCGTGGGGGTCCTCCCTACTCTTGCTACTTCTCCGAACGTATGGCACCCCGTTCTTTGGATCAGTGATCAACTACAAAGTCTTCTGAGGAACTTTACTTGTGCAGTAAATGCCCCTAACTATCTCTAACACCATCTGTCGAGTGTTTTCGATTCAAAACTCATTGATTCTGGGCGATTATCAAGTGCTGCCCTCTTCATTTTACGTCCTTCCGGACGTTTTGGGGATTTTTAGTAGCCCATCCAAAATCCCCAAAGGGAAAGAAAAATCTGTTCTATGGCACTTCGGTTGTTTTTTCTCGTTTCCCCGCTCTTTTTGAGCTCTCGTGATTTTTCAGAATGGAAAATACACATTTTCCCGTGTTTCGGCGGTAATTTTGAATGTTTTCCACTAGGAAAATCCCTCTCCGAACGTATGCAGCGTTATTTCAACTGACGTGATACCTTCGTTTTTCATCGCCTTTCGGCGATTTACTGTCCGTGTTTTTCCACCAGTCGGTAATTTTACCTTTGATCCGAAAAGCAGTGTCCTTCCTTACCGACCGGTATCAAACTGTCACAGATTATCGATAGTTTGCACTTTCGGAGAAATGCTAAATACGCCGGATACCCGTTTTTGCATGAATATGCAGATAATTTTTGTTTTCGGAGTTTTTCATCTCTTTCTTTCGCCTTTTTGCACTATGGGTTGCATTTTTGGCATGGCATACACCCGTCCGGATGAGGAAATTTCCATGGTCATGTTTGAAACTATTTTTTTTTATATAACAGTCCCAAAAATGTCGACTGCGAAGCTATGTGTACCTTTTCAGGTAGAATCCTCCATCTTGTCCTCAGCCACTGGAAAACGATTTGATTCTTTTGGCGATAGAAGGGCGAGTTTTTCAGCCCTTTCTTGTGCCCTTCTGGCTTTCCTCCTGGCCTTGCAGCCCTTGAGGTGCCTATCCTGTTTCTTGGGGTTCATCACTAAGGGGGTTTTTTGTCTTTAGGGAGGCTTAATAGGATTTTTCTGCCCTTTTTTCCTCTCTCAGGGACCGGAGGATTCCCCCTCTTTCTCTTGCCTCGGAGATGGTGGGAGTATCCCCGACGGGGATGGCCCAGAGTTGACCAATGGTAATTGTGCTAGTATAACTGCCATCAGTTCGGGTTTTCTGGCCAGTCTAGCCACCAAAGTCTTCGTCAACGCCTCAGGAGTTCCCATGGCGATGGCTTCCTCGGGGTTTTTCACGCGAGCCACCTCTACTGTGGGAGAAGGGGTTGTGGTGGCAATTTCCACCACCTCACAGACCTCCTGTATAACCTCAATTCCTGGCGAGGAAATTTCACGCTTGCTCTCCGTGTCCTCGGACATCAAGGCTATTTCGGCCTGTTCCTTCTGAATGAACGGCCGATATGTAATGCAGAGGACCGTTAAGTCTACAATAGAGGCTCTCTATTATGTCTTATGGCACTGTCAGCACCTCCTCAATCATCTCCTTCAGGGATATCATCTCCTGAACGTTCACATGGGACTCTGGAGTATTACACTCACCCTTCTTGGATCCCGCGGAAGTTTATATCACCTTCTGCAAGAATTTGGCTAGCATTCTATTCATCATTTGGGGTTCTGCACTTCACATGGCTTTCTCTCGAAAGAGCGACAAATTTTTTCGTCTGCACACTTGCATGGTTAGAGCGGCAAAGACGGCTGCTCGTAGTCGGCACCCCGAATTCCCCAGGCGTCAGTGCGGGGGAATTGGGGCGCGTTTTAATTTGATGAATCGCTGCCAGTGATCCTCCCTGGAGACCTGCATTTCGACCTAATTTAAAAATTTAGGCAGTCTTTTTGAACACCTTTGGTGAGCGAGCCTTCAAAGGCCTTCAAACACTTCCCACGTGCGGATTGACACGTCACAAGACGTAACTTCGCGAGCGAAATTCATATTCTCGAACTTTTTGGTCGGTAATGCTACTCTTTTTTGGAATAGTCTTCTTTACCATGTATTGATAATTCGGTATTTAAAATTTTTTCCTTATTCACGAGGAGAAACTCCAATTTTCCATAATTTTCACTCGTTCTTCAGATTTATTGGTAGAAAAGGGATATTTCTAGCGTCTGAGACCATCCTTCCCCAGGTGAAGAGGAAAATAATACCCAGCACAACAAGGAAAATTCCTGTTCCAAGGCAAAATTGATTGATCTATTTTTTTCAAAAATATCCTTATTTCCGAGGTCCAAAAATCCCATTTGTCAAAATTTTGACTCCTTCCTCATTTCTATCGAACTTTTTCGCGAGGAAAGGTGTATTTCTCGCACTCGAGATTATTCACCCTGGGGTGATGAGGAAAATAGGGCTCGTAGTAGCGGTAAAAACCCTTCGTCCGGGGAGTAATTAATACTTTCGAATTTTCATTGGGGAAAAATCAACTTCTCTTCTCAGGGTCATCTCCCCCGGGTGACGAGGAGACCACACATCGAGTTTCAGAGAAAACGTCTTCATGATAGAAATTTAGTTTCGGTGGAATGCTTTTTTTCCCTTTTCAAGAAATAAATGAAAATTCGTTATCTTTCAAGGAAAATCAATTTCTCAATTTTTATTGTATTATCTCTACGATAATTTTCATTTTCCCGGCCCACTGGCCCATACGCTTCCACATCATTTGCATGACTGCCAATGAAGACGGCGTCTATTCGCAGAAATGCATTCTCGGCGATTACGCCTGGTAACGAACCTCACGTAATTTTATTTTCTCCTCTTTACGTAAATTTCGAGGAGAAAATGAAACAGCTTCAGTCGTTGTCCCATTGCAACAAATACCGCTGACCGCACATCACCTCAAGACATTAGCCAAATCCTCATTGAAATTCTCACTGCACTGATCAAATTGCCTAGGCCGACAAGATACATACAGCACCGTAGCACTAACGTACATTTTATGAGTCAAAGCTCTCAGTACACAACCGAGACAATTGGCGTATAATGAATATAGCAAAGGCCTCAACACACTTCCATGCGGAACCCCGCAGGTTAGATCTCTTCAGTCCTAGCGTCGACTACCATCCGCAACAGCCTGAGAGCGATCCTTTAAATATGAGCGATTTTGCACTAGCTTCGGACAGCAAAGATTGCAAAGCATGCAGCGCAAATGGCCATGGCTAAATGAGTGAAATGCCTTAAAGGAGTCTAGAATTACGGCCACTATATTTGTACGACCGTCAAAGCTTTTCCTAATGTCATCTACTAGCCTTAAAACAGCTGACTCCGCCCCGAATTCTGGCCTGAATCCGGTTTGAGAGAGATTCAATAACTCATATTCCGAAGAATAAATCCTAAAGCCTGCTCATAAATCCTAAAGCCCGCTCGAAAACCTTCGACAACTCAGGCGGCAGCGAAATCGGCCGAAAATCTGAAGGCAAATGCGCACCAGACATCTTCTTCAACGGCCTTACTAAAGTACGCTCCCAGTCAATTGCAAAAACTCCCTGAGCCATTGCTACGTTGAACAGCAAAGCAATGATTACCTACAGTAACTTGCTGAAGGCTCGGTAAACCCGAATCGACTACTCATTCGACCCAGCAGCTAAACACGTTGCCGAAGCCAAACCAAAGCCAACAGCAGCAGTCGTAACATCGGCAAAATCAAAACCTTCTGCTGGCCTACCAAGTACCAGATAGGCCACATAGTCCGAACACAGCACCTCATCCAAAAGCTCTTTCGCTTACAGATTCTTCGGAACATTCGTGGAAACAAAACAGGCATTGAGGTCATCCACAGAAACATCTGACGGAATGCCGAAGGTAAGAGCTGAACGGCTGAACCTCGTAAGCCCTAGTTAATCAATCTATTTCCAGAGCTCGTTTGGCGGTTGACCAGCGCATCAACTAGACTCGATACAAGCATGCTTTTTTGACCGTATCAACTTCTTCAATGCAGCCCTTAGTTCCCTGTACCGCACCAGCATAGCACCAGTGGCGTGCAAGCATAGTAACAGCGCTACTGCTCACACCCAGGAAATCTCCGAGTGGCACCGAGTGGCCAATCACACCGAAGAAATCTCTTTGATGAGTAGCATAAAAATTACCGTCATCTGGCAAATTGGCGTTGATGTCTATCAAACCATCTACTGCAGATTGGCTCGCAGCGCAACTACTCAACTCATTCTCAAGGTACTAAACCTATCCCCCCAACATCAGAAGGACAATACATAACAGCTAAAAGTATTTTCGGATGACCGTCAACCCCAACTTCTAGTAGCAAAAATTCTGGAACACTATTATTATCCACAACTGAGCCGTAAAAAATACAAGTGCAAACACCGTCCTTTATAGGAATGCACACTCCATTAGCTCTGCATTTCACTGTGGCACACCTGAATAGCTGTAAGCTAGGTAAAGCAACCTGCGAATCCGACGCCCACTCTTTGAACTAAGCCTCATATACATCGATAGCATTATAGTCCACATCCAAATAGAAATAATAAAGACTGCGCATTGAGGTGGCGGAAGCATAAATCATGCGCACGAGAAACAGACCATACAGACACCCGAATAGAGAGTCAATTATCGGAGTGTTTTTTGATGTTTTGTGTGCACCTCACAACAATTGCCTTAGAACACCCGGATTTACGAACAAACACATACGATACCACACCACGAGAGTGAAAATCGAAAGACATTCGCCGGATCGGGGAGCGCAAATTACTCACGTTCGGTTAACCCTTCGATTCATACTCGAACTAGCCAGGAATAACCTCACGAGTGGACAGCTTACCCCTTCTGCACTTACTCTCAATGGAATCTATGAATGGGAAACTCATCCACCACTTTCGAATGGGAAACTCACCCACTACACCCGTTTCTGTGCAGCATCAAGCTTCTTGCTCACACGTTGACAGCTAACAACGTCAGAACCAGCAATATCAGCACCAAGAAGTGTAAAGATGCAAAAAATCATAGCTGAAAGATCTTCACGGGCAACCGCCGGCATGCCAGGGACAACCATCTGAGATGCAAAAACATTGGACTCAAGCTACAGCAAATGATGCCTCTGAGCAATCTGCAGATACACTGGCAGCAGTAGTAGCAGGGGCCTGCTCTACTACGCCTACTCTCCCTTCAATAGCACGAAGATCAGCCTCCACGCGTTTACTCGAATCCTCTACAACAGCCCAACGAGTACTATGCTAAGGAACATCTTGCTTCACCGCCTTAAATGACTCCCCCATTCTATCCACTTTAGCAGACAGCCCAGATACCTCTGCCGCAGGCTCAAGAATACGCTTGTATCTCTTATTTTCAGTACTTCAGTACTTTCAGTACTTAAAGTAAGATATATGCTTGTATCTATTACTTTCTCTCTGAATAGATGACAGCTCAGCCGCGAAGCTGTCTCATTTGTCTTCCATGCGAAGAATAAAATCATTAGGTATTACAGTTTAAGCATTCTCCGATTTCTCCGAACTCCTTCCTTCAATGTGTTAAGACTCATTATTACAGACCAAACATCCCTGCTTTAGAGATCCGACGCACCTTTGTAAGAAGCAAATGGAAGCTGTTTCTCCACATAAGATTCATGAAACATATGACTACAATCTCCGGGAGGGCGCAACATTTCATCTTGCAATGCTAACTGCTCGCAAATCGAACACTTCACAGAGTGAGGCGTCATGTAAGTCCACACGCACTAGCCTTGACTGTTTCTTCACATAAGATTCATGAAACATATGACTGCAATCTCCGCGAGGGCGCAACATTTTATCTTGCGATGCTAACTGCCCGCAAATCGAACACTTCACAGAGTGAGGCATCACGTAAGTCCACACGCACTAGCCTTGAAGGAAAATCAATAATCAGTCAATAGATAGTTTACGAATAACTAACTGACACAGGTAAGCGAGCAAAACATACCAATAATCCACATATCAACAGCACGTAGGGCAATGCGAGTTGAGAAAGACAATTTGTCTATACTCTTATGGATAACGCAACCAGTGACACCGGTTGACACAAACAACCACTTATCCTGGAAAGCCCGTGATGGTGAAAATTATTGACAATTGCAAACTGCAAAGAGCAATACAATGAATCATCAAAACTCAAAGCAAATGTACAAATACCACACTCTTATAGAACTGCTCACAACTGCCACAAACGAGAAAGCAACAGTCCACTTACACCACCTAAAAAATCAATAAATAGCAGGACCAAAACCTAAAGCATCTGTCCAGCGTGGTACTCTTGCAGTGAATTACTAAAGAAATACCGAGGCGATCATCTTCACAAACTAATTGGTTGTAAATTACATGAAGATGCACCGACAGAAAAAAAATCAAATTGCACAGTTTGTCCAAGACAAATCGTATCTCCAAATTTTTGCGTTCATACACACACACACACACACACACACACAACTAATATGGCTTCCGAAAAGGCCAGTCCACTCTGGATGTGATCAGCCCGGTCGTCGACACTGCCAAGACCGCGATGTCGGGAAAAAGATGGCTAAATGGCACGAAGAAGTATTGCCTAGTGGCGACACTAGACATCAAGAATGCTTTCAACTCGGCCAGGTGAGACTGTATAATGGAAGCTCTCAGGAAGTTTGATGTACCGGAATACTTGCGGAAAATGATTGGCAGATATTTCACTGGAAGAATCCTGAAGTACGACACGGAGGATGGTCATGAGGAGTACGGAGTGACCAGAGGTGTACCTCAAGACTCGGTATTAGGTCCCTTATTGTGGAACATCATGTATGATGGCCCACTGAAGCTGGAACTGCCACGGGAAACTAAACGCGTGGCATTTGCGGATGATGTAGCCGTAGTCATTGTGGGCAAATACCTGGAGGAGATCAGCCGCAGTTTCAACATAACCTTCGAGACGATCTGTCGCTGGATGAACACTGTGGGACTGAGCCTAGTTGAACATAAGACCGAAGCCCTGCTGATCACTAGCAAGAATAAAATTGAGGCAATCACGCTGCAAGTCGGGTCCTGCGAAATCACCTCCCGACCGTACATCCGATACCTGGGAGTGATGATCGATGCCCGATTTCATTTTAAGCAGCAAGCTGAGCAGGTAGGGATTAAGGCTTCTGGAATCAAATCCCGTTTATCTCGCCTCATGCTCAACATAGGAGGTCGAAAACTGAGAAGACGAGCATTGCTGTCGTCAGTGATCACATCGGTGCTCACCGATGGCATTTACATCTGGGTGGACGCATTAAAGTTGCAGGAATCACGGCGGAGAATTGCACCAGTCTATCGACTGAGTGTCTTGCGAGTGGCGAGCGCTTATCGTACGGTGTCCGAAAACGCGGTGTACGTTATAGCCGGGATGCTCCCTATCGAAATGTTGGCCGAAGAACGAAGGTTATTGTATCGCGGAGGAAATCTGAGACACTAAGCGCAATAGAGCTCAGCGCAGAAGAGAGGCGAAAGAGTCTACAGCAATGGCAGGAAAAGTGGGATAACTCGTCGAAGGGAAGATGGACTCATCGGCTGATCCCACAGGTGAGTCCTTGGTTAAATCGCATACATGTTGAGGTTAATTATTACCTGACGCAAATGTTTTCGGGACATGGGTGCATCTGGGCGTATCTTCATAAATTCAAACATGAGGATTCTCCGAGGTGTCCAGTCTGCACCGAAGTCGACGAAGACGCGGAGCATGTGTTTTTCAGATGCCCACGCTTCTGCGAGATGCGGCGTGTTTGGGAATCTGACCTTGGAAAGGAGGTCTTGCCTGAAACCATGGTGGAAGCAATGCTGTCATCGCAGGCAGCCTGAGACCCAACGAGCAACTTTGCGGCAGCAGTCATGAAGGAGTTAAAAATTGAGGAGCGCCAGCGGAAGGCCTCAGCATAGGTGAAAAATCTTTTGGAACCTCCTACCCACACTCAACATCCTAGATGAGTAGGACTCTAGATGCACTCTAGATGTACTCTAGATGCAAACAATGTGGAAGAGCAAAGAGCTGAGACCGCTCTCGCGAAGTAATACTTAACGGTGGTGCCGCGAGGGATTTAAAGGTTAGTGAAGTCGTCTGAACGGAGTTTAGTGGGTATTAGTCCTTGTGACTTGAGCCCCACATACCCCAGTTGTAGGAGGAAATTTCGATTCCCTTCCTCAAGTGGGGATGCGTAAATGCATTCTCTAAACAGACGTTAAAAAAACACACACACACCCAACGCGCTGATTGTTCGTCTCAAAGAAAAGGAAAAGTATGCGGAAATCCTCAGTCGAGTGAAGAAGGATGGCATCTGCAATCAGGCGAATGAATGCCTTGAAAGAATCCGACGTACAGCAACTGGAGATATGCTGATTACTTTGAGCAGGAAAACAACTGATGGAGCCTCCCAGCTGAGATCAGCCATTGCTGGTCTCATCGGAGAGGAGGCAGAGATGCTCAGTAAGAGGCCACTAGAAGGCCTCGAGATTAAAGATATTGACGAGGATACTGCGAAGAGGGACGTCCTTGAAGCTCTGCAAAAAATAGCTGGGGAGGAGTATGTAATAGTTCCTGAGGCTATCAAGTCTTTACGTAAGGCATATGGAGGAACCCAGACTGCCTCAGTGATACTCGCAGCAACTGCTGCGAAAAAGATCCTGGGAGAGCACGGTAAGATTAGGATCGGCTGGGTCAATTGCCGTATCAAGAGAGTAGAGAGATTAATGGCACTATGAACACCTCGCCACGAAATGTACGAGTGCAGTCGACCGGTCGAAACTTTGCACCAAATCCTCAGCGACCGGCCATAAGGCCTCCGACTGCAAGGAGAAGCCCCAATGTGCCTTGTGCATGGAGAAAGGAAATACGGAGAATAGTGCCCATATGGCTGGTAGCAATAGATGCCCAGTGTATAAGGATGCACTCCAGAAGCTCAGCAATCAAACAAAATAATAACAGGAAAAACTGCAAGTTGCTACAGCTCAATCTCAATCACTGTCGGGACGCAAACGACCTGCCCATGCAAACGGTGTGGGAGATAAAGGTTGACCTTGTCATGATCTCACAGCCATATCGTCATATGGACACTAAACCCTGAGTTACTGACGTCACCAAGAAGGCTGTAATCTAGTCTTGTGGAAATCGGCCATTCCAAAGCACCATCAGTAGTAATTTACAGAATGGTTTTGTGAAGGCGAAGTTTGATGGAATTCACTTCTACAGCTGTTACGCTCCGCCGAGCCTTTGCATTGATGAGTTCACAAACTTCCTGGATGAACTGACTGGGGACGCGAAGCAGTACTTTCCCGTGGTAGTAGCCGGGGACTTCAACGTCTGGGCAGTGGACTGGGGTAGTAAAAAAAAGAACACCAAGGGATAAGCTGTACTGGAAGCCATGTCATCGCTGGACATGGTCTTGTTGAACAGCGGAAATGAACCGACCTTCAGTAGGGGAGAGGCGAGCTCAATAGTGGATCTCATCTTCGTGAGTACCACTCTTGCCAAGAGAATCTGCTCATGGAGAGTAACTGATATTTACACTGCGAGTGACCACCGGGCTATATTCTGGGAGACCTGTACTGATCAGAGAATCGGATTAACGCTGCAAAAAGGAAACTGCATTGGCTGGAGGGTGAGCACCTTCGATCCTAGCTCTTATTCAATAGCGCTAGACGATCGTCCAATCAGTGGCCACAATGCTATTGAGAGAGTACACAGCATCATAAAAAGAGTGACCGAAGCTTGCGATGTCACCATGGAGAGAAAGCGGACCTCAAACCGGAATCCACGAGTATATTGGGGCAATAAAACCATTGCTGTCCTACGGAAGGAATATAATGCAGCCAGGAGACTATCTCAGCGTAGCCGCAAAAAACCAGACTTCGAGAAGTTTGAGATGAGGTACAAGAAGGCACGCCGGAAGCTCAGCAAAGTCATAAAGCACAGTAAGCAGCAATGTTGAGGCGAGCTTCTTACCGAGGTGGAAAGCGACCCGTGGAGGAGACCTTACAAGGTGGTGATGACACGACTTAGAAGTCAACCAATGTCGTCGCCATCGTATCCTGTGCTCCTGAAGAAAATTGTGGAGGTGCTGTTCCCACAACAACCAGAACTTCACAATCCTTCTGAACAATGGAAGGAAGTGGTGGTGCCAAAAATCACCAGAGAAGAGCTGATGGAGGCCTGCAAGAAAGTGGGTAACACCAAGGTTCCTGGCCTGGATAGTATCCCGAATGTCGCACTGAAGTCAGCTATCCACACGATGCCGGAAATATCTTTCGACGTATACAATGAGTGCCTAAGGGAGGGCACCTTCCCTGCCATGTGGAAGCAGCAGAGGCTAGTATTGCTCCCAAAAGGGAAGAAACCACCGTACTAATCCTCATCATATCGTTCCCTCTGTATGCTCGATACCGCTGGCAAAATTCTCGAACGTATCGTCCACCAAAGAATAGAAGCAGCAGTTGAACTAGCTGAAAATCAATATGGTTTCTGGAGAGGTCGATCCACACTCGAGGCCATCAACCTTGTCATCGATACCGCCAGAGAAGCGATTTCAGGGATAAGATGGCTTAACGGCACGAAGAAGTACTGCTTAGTGGCGACGCTGGACATCAATAACTCCTTCAACTCAGCCAGGGACTCTATTATGGAGGCGCAAGTATAACACGGCGTGTAGCCCCAAGCAGTATAGAGTCACTGGAGGGGTGCCCCAAGGCTCAGTACTGGGCCCCTTACTACGGAACATCATGTACGATGGGCTGCTGAAGCTGGAAATGCTGCGGGAGACTAAACTCGTGGCATTCGCAGATGATGTGGCCGTAGTCATCGCAGGAAAATACCTGGAGGAGATTAACTTCATCTTCGACATGGCGTTCGCGATGATCAGCCGCTGGATGGACTCAGTGGGTCTGAACCTTGCGGAGCATGAGATGGAAGCCGTGTTGATCACTAGCAGGAAGAAAATCGAGACTATCACGCTGCAGGTCGGGTCTTGTGAAATTACTTTGCAGCCGTTCATCCGATACCTGGGGGTGATGATCGATGCCCGACTCAACTTCAAACAGCTGGCGGAATACGTGTGTTTCAAGGCATCCGGAGTCAGATCCACCTCATCACGCCTCATGCCCAACATCGGAGGTCCCAAGCAAAGAAGACGACCGCTGCTGTCTTCAGTATTTACATCGGTGTTCGCTCATCGTATTCCCATTTGGGCCGACGTACTCCAGCTGGAAGAAGCACGGCGTAGAATCGCGCCAATTTATCGGCTGAGTGCCCTCAGAGTTGTGAGTGCATACCGGACGGTGTCAGAGGACGCAGTGTGTGTCATCGCAGGAATGTTACTGATAGAGGTAGTAGCTGACGAGCGAAGATCCCTGTACCAGCGGAATAGATCTGAAGTGCTGAATCCCGAAGAACTGAGGATAGAAGAGAGGCGAAACAGCTTGAAACGATGGCAGCTGACGTGGGACAACTCCATCAAAGGGAGATGGACTCATCGTCTGATCCCGAAGGTGGATGTCTGGCTGCATTGCGACCATGGAGAAGTCAATTATTATCTCACACAAAGGCTGTCGGGACATGGTTGCTTGGGGGCCTATCTTCATAAATTCAACCATGAGGATTCCCCGGAGTGCCCGGTCTACACATGAGATGACGGAGATTTGCAGCATGTGTTTTCCAGATGCCCCCGTTTCAATAAAAGCCGGCGTACTTGGAAATCAGCCCTGGAAAGGGAAGTCTTGCCGGAGAACCTGGTGGAAGCTATGCTGTCATCGCAGGCAGCTTGGGACGCAACGAGTAACTTCGCAGCAGAAGTCATGAAGTAGCTCAGAAGAGAGGAACCCGAGCGCAGAGCTGCAGGATAGACGAAGAACGTATTGGAACCTCCTACCCACGCACAACATCTTAGTAGGGTAGGGAGACGTACATTAGGTAGAAAATGAGGAAGAGCGAATAGCTGAGAACTCCCTCGCGAAGTAATACTTAACGGTGGTGCCGCGAGGGAAAGTAGGGTCGACGAATTCCCCGGGATCAAGTGGTTTTAGTGGGTGAGGGACCCACACAGTGTGGGACACCCACACTGCTAATTAGGACCGCCATGTTACTGTCGACTATAGCGCGGTTAGGTACATTTCGCCTCAAGACCCCGGAGGAATAAAAAAAAACACACGCACACTGCGTCCTCGGAAAAGACACACACACACACACACATGTTTTCAGCAACATCATAGAAAGATTCAAGGGGTCATGAGCTGTGGAGATATAATTAAATTTTGACTTTTGATTTTCGGATTCATTACTTCCTCCGTCCGGGACGCGAAGTGAAAAAAAGATATACTGATTGCTGGGAGAGGTCAATAAGTAAATTAGCAAGTTAGGGAATTAGCGGAATTGGCAATTATTGGAATGCTCTGTAGAGCGTAGGGTGAGATGGTGGGGGTCCACAGGTAGAGTTCTGAGTTGCCTGCTGGCGTAGGCCTATCGTCTCCCGTGCTCGTCTGTGTGTCTCCCAGACTCGATATGTGGGTGCATGTCGGTGTGCTAACCCCTTTTCTACTGTAGCCCCGACTTCGTAGCTCTGCTTAACTGCCTTTTTCTCGAAGCTCATACGTAATCCACGGTGAGGGCAATAGCGCTTGAATTAAAAAACAAAAAAAAAGAAAATAACTAAAAGAAAAAGACATAAAAATTTTCGGCTTTTGGTGATCTCACTCCTCACTAGGAATGGATTACTATTTTTCACTCCAATTAACTGTGGTCAGTTCAAGAGAGAAACAGTACATGATTTTCGTCATGTTACAATATATTGACGATGAAACATGGGTTTTCTCACGGATTTTATTCGGGCTTATTCAGAAAGGGCCTTTCGTTATCTCTCATGCAGTTTCTTTCTACCCGAATAAATCAAGTTCGAAATACTCTTGAGGTTATCGGCAATACCTGGAGGAACCCTTCGGGTCCGTGATATTCAGAGGCAGATCCGAGTAATGTGATTACTTGATACCCACCTCACGACCTCCCCCATATTCAACCACAGGTTACCGCAATATTATCGCGAGCCATCGCCCGAGGTATTGGTGGCGCGTATTCGGACTCACGCAGTCATTCGAAGCTAATGTGAATCAGTAGACCTCATATTAGATTTTATCACATATAAACAGGGACTTATGGACGTGAAGAATCCGGGGAGCCCTGTCTTACAACTGAAATAATAAAAATGCATTTTGAATGACTCCGTTAGTACTTTTGCCATTTAGTACTTCATTTAGTACTTCATTCTACTAACATCAACACCCCGTGGACGCAACGAACATCCAGTGGACAATCAGGTAACTTCTGCACCTGAGTCCCTCTCTTCGAGAACTCCGCTTTGGTTTCCTTGATAGACTGCCGTACGCTCCATTCAAGCTCTGAGCTCTTACCTTCTTTTCACTATTTTATAAAAGTGTATGTGAATCATTTTGGTGATGTGTCTCAATTTACGTCAGTGTCCAAGATGGTTGTTTCGTTAAATTTGAATTCATGACCGATGTTCAAGTAGTGGACGGCTTACACAGTTCAATGGATTGTCTGCTGCTGACAGATATATTTCTGCTATTATATTCTGGCTCCTTTGACCTATATACCAACTGAAGCAAGAGATTTCGTAGTGTAGTAGTAGGGGGTTGTGTAGTGTAATAGTTCTTCGTGTCTTTTTTTTTTATTTATCAAGTTCTGCATGTCTATCTCGTTATATTTTATGAGGACTTCATATCGAGACTATCCAGGTAGTTTGTCATTCAATTCTGTTTATGGCAATGACAAGGGAGTATATGCTACTGCATCGTTGAACTGATTCAGGAAAACAATCATCGTAATATCTGCATATGACATTTCACGTGTTTGTCTATGTTTTATTCTTACATCGAAAAGACCGTAAATTAAATGAGTAATTTTTAAACCGTTTTTATATTATTTTGTTGTTCAGGATTAGATCAAATTTCCATTTGAAACAAAACACCGTTTATTGAAAATATATTCGTATTGTGTACTAAAATTTCGTCCTTCCGCGAACCTCATTACATCATCATCTACCATACAACCGCGAAAAATTATTAATCCGCCAAATAAAATGGAGAAGTGAAGGAATTGAAGGAAAAGGCTTTCCGATGTATGTTACTACTGCTCTTTCTTTGTTTGTTTGTAGACTGATCCACGGATTGATCACTTGGACTGAACGTTGTTCAAAAACAGATCACAGGCGACACTGAATTTGCATTCAAGATACATACTTCTGAAAAGCCTACCAGATTTCCAAACCAGAGTAGGTAATTCATTTTTCAATGATTATAAAAATAACGCAGTAAGTCACAAGTTAATGATGCAATATTTTCGCAACAGATGCGGTAAAATGGGAAATCTCTCAGAATTTGGACAATGAATATAAATTATCTTAGTACTTGACAGATATATCTTTTTTACAATGAAAGACAGATCACTTTAGTCCCGTAAATGCGTTCCTTCCACTACAGTGAGGAACGATAAATAAAGCCACGATAGAAGCCAGACAATTAAGGCAAGCAGGGCAATAGTATTGTATTTTTCATTTGAGCCTTACGATCTTTCGATCCATTCCCTCACATCTGGCATTTGAGCCTTAAAATCGTAGGGATCTTTTATTTATCTTCCTTACTTTTGGTTCCAAACCTCAGTTAATGAATTATCAATCAATGATGTTTCCCAATGTGACAGTGCTGTGCTGGATTTACAATAACGTTGGCACTGGAAGAATACTCTCTTAGGAATTACATCAGTTAATTGATTGAGTTCACTGTTATGCTCAGTTGTCATTGCGTTGGTGATGGTCCGGGGGGGGGGAGGTAGTGCTCGCAGTACACGCAACGTGTTTGATTAAGAATTCCTCGATCGACTTCGATACATCTCGGCCTCGCCCGGCATACGTCAGGCGTTATCTTATTTCGATACATTTTAATTCTGCCTAAATACATTAAAATAAGGTATTCTTCTGTCCTCTTTTGTGTGGTATTCGTAATCCCGAATATCACGATGAATCTGCTATATACTGCCGACTGGTGAATACGTTGTATTATATTCACTCTGTATATACTTTGCATCATAATCATTTGCGTAAATATTCGTACACTTCGTGCGTTTATAATGAACATTATAAACAATATATTTAGGAAATTATTTACTTTATTTATGATAGTGATTAAAGTCTCTCCTAACCACCACAATCACTACGGCAGGGGGGGGGGGTTGATAGCATTATTAGTTATTGATTGGAAAATACTTGACCATAAAATGACTAACAAGATTAGTTTACATCTTGGGTTTTTACGTAAATTAACTGTGAAAGGAAGTGAGAAATTATCTTATATCATTTTATTACGAAGTGAGGGCATTCCTATTCATGAATCAAAGTTTTTCAAAAATATTTTCATAATGTATAAGGCAGTAGGCACAGGATCGAGCAAACTAACTGAAACAGGCAAGGTATAGAATATTATTATTGCAGATCGCGTAAACGGACGTCATTCGGTAAGAATGAAAGAGATCAAAATCAAAAAAGAAAAAAAGTTGGGTGACAAATGGTTAATTTTAGTCATCAAGCCATTGCAAGTGGATAGAGTGCAATGAAGTGGAATAAATCCGGATAAGATTTATTCCTTCCGTTCGTTATTGATAGAAGCACTCAGTTGAAGGCTATTCAGAACATAACGATATAAGTTTCTGATACTCCTGAAGTCTGAACAGTTAAGCAGAGTCGATAGGTAGATATTGAGATGAGATGAGTTAGAGATTGAAGAATTCACCAAAGTCACAGGCAAAAGGGGGATGAAAATGGGACAGTGTATAAGGAAGTGGGGGACATGATCAAAGAAGTGGAAGTTGTACAATGTGGACCGCTGATTGGGGACGAAGAAGTAAGTGATATTACAGATGATGAGCCTTTGTGAATGAACTGAACACTCATTCACCCGGATCATGCCAATTAGCCAACGAGGTGGGTAGCAAGTCTCTAGGTTATCCCACGGATGTCTCCAAATTAAGACTTAGAGAGACATACTTTCCAGGAACCTTGTATAATCTGCTGCTGTGAAGTCTAGCTGAAGAATCTTGGATAATTCCAGGGCCGGGTTCACACCAGTATTCAACTGATAGATAGCCCCAGATGTCCTGACAGTTTATCTAGACCTGACAGTTACATTTGTCATTCCTTTAATTAAGTAATCTTTCAGGTTGTTAAGAGGGGCGTGAGAAATTTTCATTATCCGCGCCAGGCACACTTTTGGTAATGTGTTCTCCTCTCAAGTTTGAGGCCTGCTTTATGATGTCAAGCTTATTGCCAGTCTCTAGATGAATCATGAAGTCAGGTCTATTCTTCGAGAGAGACATGTACATTTTCCTGAAGAAGAGTTCTGCTGATTCCAATGTTTTCAGGTGTTTCAGACACCGTAGACACGATATGTAAAGCAATGTCAAAGTTACCATGCTTCTGTAAAATATAGACGCTCTATCCAGGTTATTTGCATAAATACTTGCTAAAATGACGTGTACAGGGGGCGAAGAATTGAGTGGGGCGTCCGTCCGAGTATTAGTGCGCCATAAGTGGAGCACGCTGCCACAGGCACTTTATTCTTTGTGTCCATAATCCGTGAATATTTCCTATAACTTGGAATAAGTTTCTGATATTTTCGGTTTGTAAAAAAAAGTAAACTTGAATGTCTTGGTCGACGCCATTAATTAAGATGTTCGACGTACATAGATAGCTCCCCAATTACACTGTCAATTTAAGAAGAAGAAGTAATTTTAACATCAAAAGCGCCAGATAATACAGTGCTACTGAACAAAGGGACTCGTATGCAAATCCACAATATTTACCTTCCTCAGGGCACGTCTGATAACAAAATTCAAATAAGTGGATCTACCTTGAGAATTTCTCGAGCAATGTATGAGAACCCATATAATTCAGCAATTTTCAAAATGTGGGAAGTGAGTAGACGTCAGAGCAGGCCAATTTCGTGTTGCTTAACTTCAGTAATGAATAAAATGATATTTATTGACATGAGTGAGGGAAACGAAGAAAAACTTTTTGCAATATCTCCTTTGCACATGTGAAGCAGTCAGCCAATTTTTATATTTTTATCAGGTGTTTGAAAAATAAAATATGAAGAAAAATAGTTATATATATTTCATAGAATTCGTAATCTGAATGTCTCCGATTAGATTCTCTCCAAATCTCCAACCTTTAAATAATTAAATATTTCTTGGGATAATAAAAAACTATTCGTCGCAAATATTGAATTTGGTAACTTGAATCATAATGACGTTAGAAAACGAGGAAAAATGACTTCCCTTATCAGGAAGCTGAATATTAGGGGCGGGTGGGGTAAAACGGACACTTTAAAGTTTTTTTAAATTATTCATAACTCATTAACAAATTGATCAATTGAGCTCAGTTTAGGCTCGTCACAAAGGGAAAGAATTATTCTTTGTATTGAAAAAAAAATTATTGAATTTTATCAACACTTCAACCCCTTATTAACATTTTTAAAAAAGTCAAATGTGTCCGTTTTACCCCAACCTCCCCTATTTCATTTGGTAGAAAGTCGGAAATTCTGGGTGAAGGGAGAGTGATCAGTATTTCCTGATGAAATGGTTTAATTTCAATAACCGCCAACTGGGTTAGGCGATTGAATGAAGTTTTATGCCCAAGCTTGAAGAAAAAACTGAAAATGAAAAAAAAAATGCAAATTCCACTCTTTCCTCCATGAGTTATTCAGGGTCAAACAGTCAGTTTTACCCCACTCGCCACTAAGCCCCAAAGCAGCAAGACGCCACACTCAACACACTACGCTCCGACTCAAGGTCGCCTCAGTTTCTTTCACAAGCGTTGTGGGCACCCGGCACTTTGAGCTCATCGTGTATACCCGGCATTCTCAGACCGTTCCATGCACATTGATAAATTTGAGGGTATTCAGGGAATTCCAGGGTTTCGAAGGACTGGAAATATATTAAGTTCAATTCATTCGTATTGTGTATGAGTGCTGTTTAAGTGTGTTCAAGTGCTGATTGTGGTATCCTAACCTTCAAACGATGAGACACGCCAAACGAGGCAATGAAGGTTTTCGATGACAACAGGATTCATGTATAAAGAAGATACAATTATTTGGTCAAGAGTTATACGGTAAGGGATATTCATGACTCAATTTTTCATCAATCATGTGTGTGCAGAGTTCATGGTGCAATATTTATCGCACAGAGGTGGAAAAATGCGATCTAACCTCAATCTGTTTTCCAATATTCATGCACTAACGGACAAATTCATTTGTTTCAACTAAATTTATGTTAGTCAACAAAATGGTAGTATTTTCCATAGAAGGTCTGTGTTTAAATTCGTATTTCGAAAAAATTTGCTTGTTACAGATCTTTTTTTTTCTCTCGTTAGGACAATGTGAAGTAAAATGGACGTTTTCGACGTTTTTTCAATGTTAATACCTTATTTAATTTTTGATGAAATTGGATCATTTTTTTCCATAGAAAGTGTAATTGTTTAACTTTGTCCCCTATATATTTATTTTTGAAGATGAATGTTTTCGAACAATTTCAACTGAATCTTTTTTTTGTTTGCCATTCAGGTGAGTGATTATTTTTATAAATTGGTGGTTTTCCCTAATGATAACGGGAATTTACTCAGTATTGATATTGCTCCCTCATCATGGATTGAATGGGATGAGGATTCAAACAAATTACAATGCTTTTGGATGCCGGGAACTATCACAGCTCAAAAGTTTATTGAACTGACCGATATGATAAAAAAAAAAGCTCCACCGAATCCAGCGTGGCCAAAATTTGATGTCGACGTCAGGGGCCGCGCCCGCTCGTACGAAGAAGCCATGAGGAAATTAAGCCAACTGGAGAAGAAAAAATGGCCCTTTTCAACTGATGATGAAATTGCATGCCAGAAGAAAGCTACTGAAGACGCGAGGAGTTATCGACTGAAGAAGATAGCAATGATGTCGACGAAAACAGTTAAGGAGGATTTGGAAACTTTTCACGTTGATCTCACTGTTGACGATAAAAATAATAATAAACAAATTGCAGGTATATTCATCATTCTATTTTGCCATTCTACTCTTATAACTTTGACTACTTTGTTCATGATTTTTCTTTATTCAGTTCATGAATAAAAGAAGAATCTAGTATCCAGTGGAAACGTGTCCATTCTAGCATAATACGATTTTTTTCAAATTCTCCGTTTCATTATTCCTTCCTTTTTGATGGCTGAGAAGATGACCAAGCAGAAACTCAAGGAAAAACTGGAAAAATAACAGAGGCCATCTGTTTCCCAACCGAAAAAGAAGAACAAAATATTTCACACTATCTCCTCCGGGGCTTCTTCATCATCAGAATCTGACGATGGCAAATCAGCGTCGCATGCACCGAGTCCAGAAGTCAATATCAAATCACAAACATTCCGATCTCCTACAAGGAAAACAGGAACTAAAACTCAGCCAGATTCGCAATCGCCGAAATCGTCCAATGAAGTGGAAGGGATATCTGAAGAGGAGATCCTAACACGTCATCGGTCCCTGGATCGAGATAATATCACTTCTGACAGAGAACGCAAAGGTTCAAAAACCGCGAAGCAGACAAGCAGCCTGCCTGTTTCCTCTGAATTTTACACGCCTAGACGTCGTCCCATTCATAGCCAAAAATTACAAAACTATGTGAAGAATACATCGAGAGAAGCAACAAACAAGCAGAATTTGGATCGTCCAGGCTCAAATCCATCTCGCCACTTGAATGATGTTAATTTTGAACAAGAATCTGGGAAGTCACTTACATCCAATGGACGTCCAAAAAAAAATTATCGACAAGCCTCACGATCTGCCTCACCTTTGTCAGAAGTTTACACCTCGGAGATTGTACAGCATAGAGTGACAGCAACCGCAGAAAAGTCTGCTCTGAATGGTGACCTGAATGCGGCCTCAAAAAACGTGAAGTCTTTTGTCTCTCCAAGGATAGAAAGAAATCGAAGCAAATCTGCTACACGATCAGCCACACTAATCTCTCTCAGTGCATCTACTTCATCAAGCAGAGATCCGCCAGGTGGTTCAGAGGATTGGGGGGCGAATTCTGAAGAAGAGGGTAATTTTTATCTGAATATTTATTCCGTTTCTCTCTTTTAATTCGGCAGTATTCGAAATTCTATTACATTCTTTTCATCCCCATTAAAGGTTCACTGTCGGAGCTCATTGCCAAATCTCATCGCAGTTTGGTGAAACTCATTGGCGACGTAAAGGGACTAGTGATTTCGGTTGCTAACAGAATGAAGAAAGTGGAAGCAAGAATTGAGGGTCTGACTCCTAGACCAGCTGAGGAAGGTGGGGGACTGAATAACGTTGAAATTCAAGTTCCAGATTTAATTCCATTGCCCTGTACCACTATGGAACGTTTTGAAGAATTTAACGATTTGCTCGTTGTGGATCTTCAATATCGTACTAAAATAGTGAGTATTTAATTTATTCATCTCGTACATATCATACTTTGATCATAATCGTCATTATGAAGTGAACGATGCACGTCGGACGAATAATGTGGTCTACTCCAGATGGACTCCAGATGACAGAAATCTTTCTTGAGATCAAATAGTATCATCATCAACTATTTTTCAATGTATTAGATGACCAAAATTCACCACATACAAATGAAATATATTTTGGAGCCCCTGGCTGTTATTCATTCTGTCATTAACGTAAAAATACCTATTTATCTACGTTGATTCCTCAATAAAATAACAACCGAACGCGTCAATTAATATTTCACTTTTCCCGTGGCGCATTATGATTTTTTCATACTGAAACCATAATTAATGACAACAGTATGTAGCAGTCCAGAGAGCTTTTTTAAAATGCATTATTTCTCCTAAAATGGCGGTTGTAGTACGATTTACAACAAAAATTTCTGAATCCCAATTTTCTTTCTAATTAAATGTAACAGTAAGTGTGAATTAATTCCCCCCCCCCAGAGATGTTCAGCGAATTCACGTTTTCGTCATTGCCTCTTATGATTTCTAGAGTTTTCTCTATATGTAAAGTGATGAGTATATCCTTGAATATTTTGTTGATAAAGGAAATCGGAAACAAAACTCTTTATGGATTCAGTATTCACATGATAATGTACTTATAATTGCAATGATAGCCCAATCATATCTAACGTATTTCTTGTTTTGATCATGAATTAATTCTTTATATCTGGAGTATTCAAATGATGAAATAAATCTTCATTTTTCACTGTCGGGAAATTGTGTTAAGTAATTACTTGGTTATCATTCTGAGACTAATTATTACAATGATCTATGTATTCTTCCTAGCATTTCTCCATTGTTGCTAAATGTATTAAATAAATCATATAATTTTTCCAGAAAACCATAATCGGTATGTCTGTTGATATTAATCGCGCAGTCGCCAGGTGTTTGGGTGAGCTTGTACGTCAATTTGTGACAGCAGACGTTGCAAAATTCTTAGACCCCTTACAGGCTACTAAAGATGAAGAAGTCTTCAATGATACAACACTTGGAAAACTTATAAAAGATATTATTTTCCATTTCCAGTCTCTAAAGTTGTAAGGTCATAAGTCGAGCTAGCAGTTGAGTATCTACAGAGAAAAAGTAATCGTCATTGACAAAAAAAAACAGTTGATACTCGAATATTTTTTATTCAATCTTCAAGATTCACCTGAGTTGACCGCTGATCATCCTCACAGGTGTTAATGGCGATTAAGAAACCTAGGATTGGGAGGCTTGTAAAACAGTTTCACAATTTTTTATATATTATTCCTGCAGTCTATTACGAAGATATAATTTTTTTTGTGTTTCGTAATTTTTTTTCTCAATAGTTCGAGTGCTCTTGACCCAATTTTCGTTTATCAAGGAATAAAACGTTTTATTTGTGCCACTTTTCCTGGGCGTATAGGATCTCATTTTTTCAATCTGAAGATACCTAGAATGACAAATAAAAAAAAAGTTGATAAACTGAAATTTTGATGATTATGTCACGTGACATAATCAGTAAAACACGATTGCGTCTCTTGTAATAAGTGTCTTAAGCCATACTAGAAATCGGGTAACGTAATAGATCTATTTTTAATTAACTCCTTCTAGCCAACAAAAAAAAAATATATATATATATGTATTAATTACGCATGTTCAATCAAGATGGTTATGAATGAACCATGGTACTGGAGCTATTTTATTTGCAATTTTTCCGTTCAGAATTTTCTAATTATTGTGGGAATCTTTATAAAATCTTAGGATAATGGTGTTTGTACTCTTGAAAATTACTTATTCAATTGTTTCGACATTAAAGACTTGCGAACGATTTTCTACGACCATTGGTAATTTTTGAATCAAAAACTTGAAAATAAAATAGACCGACGTTGTGTAATTTCTACTAGAGCTTTTAAAACAGTGGTTTCAATTGTAAGAATCGATGAAGGAATACGAAGAAAATAAAACTTGATATAATTATTAAAATTCAAGTTTTCCACTCTTTTCTTATTGGGATTGCAAGGATCTAGGGATTGTGGAAGAACTTCACTCCATACGTTCTCGAAGGTGGCAGAAAATGAAATGGAGAGCCGATCTCAATTGAAATGAAATTGAAGTCGGTTGAATAAAACTCAAATTAAGGGAACAACTAAAAAAAATCATATCTTCAAAATGGGCTGCAAAAAAATTTTTAAAAAATGAGAGATGGTTTTTTCAATTCCTCCAGTCTTAGTAGGAATCGCGATCAACTTCTGAGGAGTTGAGGATCAGGCAGTTGATTCATTCCTTGTGAAACATAAATTTTTTCATGTAAAACATAAAATTTCGATTTTTTCAGCATGTTTTTCACGATTTATTCTACAGTTTCATTTTTTTTTCGTTAATTAAGTAGAAATTCCCCTATAATTTTCATATTTATATAAACTCTGTAGCGAAGTGATAAACTAGGATAAGTGCATTTCTTTCGAAACTTTTTTGATTGCTTGAATGGAAAGTTATGTCAAACGTGATCAAGTTTTCGAACTCCTCTGAAAAAGTGTCATTTTTGCACTTATCCTAGTTTACCAATTCGCTACAGAACTTTTATTCCAACAAATGTCAAGTTAAAATTTTGCGAATTTAGTTGTAAGTTTACTGATTTAACTTAAGGTTATCCAAGTACCTTTTACAGTTTGGTACAGACCACACTATAGATTCAACCATTTTCAATCATCAAATTTGTCAATTAAATTGCGTGGAAAAAGTTTGAAAAAAAATTAGCGTCATTCAAATTACATTTTGCACAGAATTAGTATTTGTTCAAACATTCTTTGTTTATAAATAAATAATTGATATTGTTTAAACTTTCGGAAACCTTTTTTTTTTATACATGAAATCGACTCTTGGTAAAATTGTCAATGTGAATAAACTTTTTACGATTCCGAACAAATTATTTTAATGGTGGAAAATTAATTGTTTATAAATTATTTATAAAACACACTCGTAATTTTCAAAAATTCCAATTTTTCAATTATTTCATCAATCTTGCTGTAAAAATAAATTTTTTAATTTTTTTTCAGATTTTTAAAATTTTTTCCAACACTTGAATGGCAAAATTAAAATTCAAACCGGCCAAGTTTGAATAATAAAATCATTGTAAATGTCCGGAAACTTAGGGTCAAATGGGGTTCAAATGGAAGCTTTGATGTTCGACTACAAAAGTAGAAAAGCATTTGGCCGAAGAAAAAATAGCCAAAGTACTTGGATATCCTGAATCTTCACTTCGCCGACTCATTAATTTGACAAAAATTGAAAATGTACAAATAACATTTGCAGAAATTTACTGTCGACGCTTTGGAAAAAGGGTTCAACCCTTGAACTCGAGAAAATACAACAAGGCGGTACAGGGAGTTTTACATAATACCAAATATTAGCGTGGAGGTACCCCCAGAACCTTGGATGACTCTGATGACGAGGACGGAAGGAAGACGCCACAGGACTTAGCTCAGTCTTCTGATAGTTCTGAAGATTAAGGAAGCGTGAAGTGTGTACGATCAAGAGGAAGATATTTTATCACAAGTTCTGTGTTTTTTATATGCGTTGATAATAAAAAATTTGTATCGAATCATTGGTGCGATTTCTTGAATTCACTCCCGAACTGTCCCTCACAGGTTCCCGATTTGGCACTCATGATTCTCCTCATAGGTTACTTGTAGGTTACACCTGATGGGTTACTCATCGTTTAACTGCGTGACGTTTCCGTGGGTTCCCTATCGGTTGCTACCTATGTGTAACCCGCATTCGTATCGGTTTCCACTCACGGGTAACCTACATTAAACCGACGAAATTTCTACTCGGGATAGCCCCCCAGAAATCATGTGAAGCAGCATGTAGTTCACATTAGTTCCGATGGTGGCGGAAGTAGTCACTCGCGTGGTAAAACAAATAATTGGCATTATGAAATTCATAGTACTGAGAATTCTACTGTCGGTCTGCGCGATAATTTGATAATTGTATCAATTCCTTAACAAATATATGTAAATGTCATTGTAGAATATGAAAAAAATTAATGGAAAATGCATTTCTCCCCCCCTAATTGAGATGAAGGAATGGAACCAACGCCTATCGGTCGATAATTATATTCTCAATAAATGACACCTGTTTCATTCCTTAATTTCAATAAGGAGGAAAGGAATGAATTTTCAAAAGCGCGGAGTAACCCCGAACGGTACTCCTGCGTCGAGTGAGCCCGGTGGGGCTCCCTCGATTGGAAAATTCATTCCTGCGCTTCTAATTGAGATTAAGGAATGAAACCAGTGTCATTCATTGAAAATATAATTTTCGATCGCTAGGCATTGGTTTCATGTCCTTATCTCAATTAAGGAGGGAGAAATGAAACCGGTGTCATTTATTGAAAATATAATTCTCGATCGATAGGCGTTGGTTTCATGTCTTCATCTCAATTAGGGGGAAGGGGGGGGGCATGGAAGAGAAACGAATTTTGGAATGAGAAGAATTTGTCTGGAGTTATACCGTGCTTTGAAAATTCATTCCTCTCCTCCTAATTGAGATTAAGGAATGAAGCCCGTGTCATTTATTGAAAATATAATTCTCGATCAATTGCATTGGCATTGGTTCAAATTCAAAAATGAATTTTTGAATGAGAAGAACTTGTCAGGAGTTACTGCGCGTTTTCCAAATTCATTTCTCCGCTCCTAATTGAGATTAAGGAATGAAACCGGTGTCGTTCATTGAAAATATAATTTTTGATCGCTAGGCGTTGGTTTCGTGTCTTTATCTCAATTAAGGGGGTGAAATGAAACCGGTGTCATTTATTGCCAATATAATTCGCGATCGATAGGCGTTGATTTCATGCCTTCATCTCAATTAGGAGGGGGTGGAGGGATGAATTTACCAATCGGGGGAGCCCCTTCGGGCTTACTCGATGCCGGACAACCGTTCGGCGTTCCCCCACGCTTTGGAAATTCTCCGCTCCTTATTAAGAATAAGAAATAAAACCGCTGTCATTTATTAAAAATATAATTCTCGATCGATAGGCGTTGGTTTTATTTTTTCATCTCAATTAGGGAGAGGAGAAATGAATTTTTGAATGAGAAGAACTTGTCAGAAGTTACTCAGCACTTTGAAAATTCATTCCTCCGCTCCTAATAGCGATTAAGGAATGGAACCGCTGTCATTTATTGAAAATCTAATTTTCGATCGATAGGTTATGGTTTCATGCCTTCATCTCAATTCGGGAGGGGAGAAATGAATTTTTGAATGAGAACAACTTGTCTGGAATTACTCCGCGTTTTGAAAATTCATTCCTCTGCTCCTAATTGAGATTAAGGAATGAAGCAGGTGTCATTTATTGAAAATATAATTCTCGATCGATGGGCATTGGTTTTATACCTTCATCTCAATTAGGGAGGGAAGAAATGAATTCTGGAATAAGAAGAACTTGTCCGGAGTTACTCCGCGCTTTGAAAATTCAGTTCTCCGCTCCTAATTGAGATTAAGGAATGAAACCTCTGTCTATTATGGAGAATTCAATTCTCGATCAATCGGCGTTCGTTTCATCTCTTCATCTCAATTAGGGAGGGGAGAAATGAATTTTTGAATGAGAAGAACTTGTCCGAAGTTACTCCGCACTTTGAAAATTCATTCCTGCGCTCCTAATTGAGATTAATGAATGAAACCGGTGTCATTCATTGAAGATATAATTCTCGGTCGATAGGCATTGTTTTCATGCCTTTATCTCAATTAGGGAGGGGAGAAATGAATTTTTGAATGAGAACAACTTGTCTGGAGTTACTGGAGTTACTGGAGTGCTTTGAAAATTCATTCTTCCGCTCCTAATTGAGATGAAGGAATGAAACCGGTGTCATTTATTAAAAATATAATTTTCGATCGATAGGCATTAGTTTCATTCCTTTGTTGTGTTTGAAAATTATTTAAATTGATTAATATTTTTAAAATAAGACTAGTCCAGCAAATCAAGTGAACGAAACGCTCGATTCATCAGCCTCAAACGTGGATTCACCGATAGAATGCAGTGATCCATATTCGAATTTTCGAAATACTGCAAATTCAGCATAAAATTTTTCTCAATCGAGCGTTGACCGAACGCTCGATGCGATATAAAAGGAGTCTCGTTCTAGCATCGAAAACGATCATACCAAAGGGCGAGATCCACGGTATTGTCGAATACTTGGTCGGTACCAGTTGTATTCCTGCCCGACGCTTAGTCTTCAGTTCGAGTATCGGTGATTTTATTGACGCAATTAGGCACACCTACGTAGTGTCAAATCCCGCGAGTTTCACAGTGACTTCTTCTTAACTATCGGCTGACGAGCTTCAAACTTTCTCGTTACGGTTTGTTCGATGGAACGGACTCTGTGATGTGCAATTGATTATCATCTGAACTTAAAATCTAAATTATTACCTAGTGAACTAGCGAAAGTTCTCCAAACACTTATTTGAGGACCTTATGAGAATTGTGAAATAAGTGAAATAATATTCATAGTCAAAGATAAGATAACATTTGGATTGCAAGCTATTTCGTGCAAAACTTCTAATAACATGCTTATTCTGGCCGTGATCTCAAATTCATATTGTTTCATACGAAAATCCATTCATAACTCAATTGATCTCTCTCTCACTCTTAAAATTTCAACGGTTCGAATTGATGTGTATCGAAACCCCCAAAGATTTGTTATTAAATGCTTTTCTCATTATTGGATTTTCTCTTATTATCTTTGAATCTCATCCTGATCACCTTTTGATTAGTTATTCAATTTGAGAAAGCTATCGCGATAAGTAGTATCAAAGACTGAACGGTATGTGAAGATGTGCCTAGCACTTCAAAGTTTAATAAGTATCCACTAAATAGAAATATTATTTTGGTGGCTACGAGGATGAGTTGTATTTTATTTATGATAATAAATAAATCCCAATTCACCCAAACCCAACAACTTCATCTCAATTAGGGAGAGGAGAAATTAATTTTTGAATGAGAAGAACTTGTCCGGAGTTACTCCGCGCTTTGAAAATTCATTCCTCTGCTCCTAATTGAGCTTAAGGAATCAAACCGGTGTCGTTTATTGGAAATATAATTCTCGATCGATAGGCATTTGTTTCATTCCTTCAGCTCAATTAGGGAGGGGAGAAATGAATTTTTGAATGAGAAGAACTTGTCTGAAGTTACTTCACGATTTGAAAATTCATTCCTCTGCTCCTAATTGAGATTAGAGAATAAAACCGGTCACATTCATTGAAAATGTAATTCTCGATCGATAGGCGTTGGTTTCATGCATTCATCTTAATTAGGGGGAAAGAAATAAATTTTCCAATAGCGGAGCCCCTTCGGACTCACTCGACGCCGGAGAACCGTTCGAGGTTACTCCGCGCTTTTGAAAATTCATTCGTTTTCTCCTTTTTGGGATTAAGGAGTGAAACCGGTGGCACTTATGGAGAATTTAATTCTTGATCGATCGACAATCGTTTCTGAAGGGTTTTTGGGAAGAATTCAAATAATTAAACACAATTAATTATGGAAAACGCAAGTTAATTTTATTCAGCAATCACACAGTGCAACGGTTGGCGTCCAAGTGACGCAACAAGTAATGTACGGCGCACACGCTACGCCTTGTGCCCGAGGCACGAACTAGGCAACGACTAGTGTCGGTAAAACAGGAGTAGGAGCACATAAAAATCCAACACTCCCTCCCAACTACTTCACTTCTATGTACATAACTCTCTTAACACTTTCAACGTAATACTTTCATCTGACATTTCTTTTAGTGTAGCTCCAATAATATCATCTCATTGTTTCAATTAGTAAGTGTCCACGATTGGCGAATTTCCAACGCTCCCTCCCCCTTTTTCCCAGGAAATGCACGTGCACGTCCCTCCTTAGCCCCTCGGCAGCATGCCTTTTAAAGAGGACGTCGGCGCGCTGGGTGGCCCCCTGGGGTGCAGGGCCTCAAAGTTGGGGTCCGAGGGCCACAGAAAGTGTGTGGTAGGCGAATGGAAAATGCCTGGCTGGGTGGAAAAGGGGTGGTGGGAGGGAAGTTGATGGAAAATGGGTGGTGGGTGGAAAGTGGGTGGTGGTAATAATAAATAACTATATGTGGACGTCCGCATGAAAAGGGACCATGTTGGCACTATTGGACTTATTCATATGTGCGTATTCCTGGTTAAATTTGGAATATTTTGAGAGGTCACACGTCTCGCTAGGCGAAAAAATCGCGAAGGTATAGAGCTCCAAATTTTGAAATGGGAAAAACATAGTTTTGAGAAAAACGGGATCAATGTTCGAGGTACTATTATTATATTAGTTCCACTCGGAAGTTAAACAGATGATGGTTTGAATATATAAAACATACTTTTGGAAATGCAAACCACCGTGTATTAAGTTTAATTTATCTCTTATTCATGAAATAAAGAAGATCCGACAAAGTGGTCGCTTTTCTCTAAAATTGGATTTTCAATAAATTAATCGGATTTTAAAAGAAAAAAATTACTGTGTCGAATTATTTGACTAAAAAAAATGTAGACTGCATTTGAAATCATTTATTGTCCCTTCTTTTTTTATACCGCTTTATTGTCGTTGACAACAAAAATAAAACTGTTTTATTGTGACTGTCATGATTGTTTTCGCCAATTACAGGTATGGTTGTGTAACTTCAACATTTTCATTTTTTTACGCTTCTCCCATAGTTTTACTATCATCAAAAAGACCTAAAAAATTTCAATTCAATTTTTTTTCAATTTTATCATGTTTACCACGTCAAATTTCCATTTTTCGAGTTCTTAACGAAATTTTTGGTTTCGGCGGAAGTGAATTATTCACAATTAAAAATAATTGTCAATATGTATTTCCTACTGAAATTTTCTATACTTCCGATCGAACATGGTTTCAATTAGTTCCCTTCATCAAAAATGACTTGAATTGGCAAAAAAAAAAGTTGAAAATTGCAGATTGAATCCCCTTTCCCCACTCAGATTGCATACAATTTCCATTTCCTTACTCAAAGTAACAGTTTTTATGAAACATATTAAAAAATCCAAGTGGGTTCTCACTCCGTTCTATCCAAAAAATAATTTTTTTCAAGTCTTTGTTTTGATTTTTTTTTCAATTTTTGAATTTTTTGTGTCGAAGTTTCAATTTGTATTTACTGGAAATACTGAATTTTCACATTAAAAAAATGGAAGAAATGGAAAATGAAAAGAATTTGCAGAAACCGAACTGAGAAAATAATTTTTTCTGGATAGAACGGAGTGAGATCCCACTCTGATTTTTCAATATCTTTCGTAAAAATAGTCACTTTGCAATCGAGATGGGAGAAAGGGCTACAATGCGTGATTTTCACTTTTCTTTTGCCAATTTTAAGCCATTTTCGATGGAGTGAGCTAATTGAAACCATGCTCAATCGAAAGAATGGACAATTTCCGTTAAAAATACCTATTAAAAACTGAAAAAAAAAAATAATTTACGTCTGCCGAAATAAAAAATTCACGAGTCACGAGTGTCAAAAATGAAGGCAAAAAATGAGGGTCAAAAATAAGGGTTACGAGGGTCAAAAATGGCAGCCAGAGCTAGAGGTTAAAGCTAAGGGTCACGAGGGTCAAAAATAACGCAGGGTCTTCAAGGTCGGAAATAAAATTTAAGATCAAGGTTCACCAGGGTCAGTAACGAGAGTCAAAAGTGAGGGTCTCCAGGGTCAGGAATAAGGTTCAGACTTGGGGTCTGAAAAATAGAAGTAAGGACCAAACAAGATTCAAAAATTAGGGCCTGATCTACGTAGGAATATCCATTTGGAAGCAAATTTCTAATTTATTAGTAAAAATGAGCCAGCCGGTTATGAAAAAAAAAACAACTCTCCACTTTTGGTATACGAAAGCTCACTGAATATATGTGTGATAATATGTTCCCATCCACATGCGAACATCGACAAATGGAGGTTAAAACTAAGAGTCAAACGAAAGATCAGAAATAAAGGTCAAAACCAAGGATCCGAGGGGCAAAAATAAAGCTCACAAATAAAAGTCATGAAAGTCGAAATGAAGCTAAGAATCTGAAGGTCACGCGGGTCAAAAATAAAAATTTGAGGATCAGGAGGGTCAAAAATAAAATTCTGAAGGTAACGAAGGTCAAAAATAAAAATCTGAGGGCCACGAGGTTCAAAAATGGAAATCTGAGGGTCACGAGCGTCAAAAATAAAAAACTGGCAGTCACGAAGGTCAAAAATAAAAATCTGAGGGTCAGGAGGGTAAAAAATGAAAAAAATGCGGGTCACGAGGGTCAAAAATAAAAATCTGGGAGTCACGAAGTTTAAAAATAGAAATCTGAGGGTCAGGAGGGTCAAAAATGAAAAAAATGAGGGTCCCGACCCAGAAATAAAGCTAAAAAACAAGGGTCAAAACTATGGGTTACGAGTGTCAAAAATGAAGACCAAAAATAAAGGTGATAAATAAGGGTCACGACGGTGAAAAATTGCAGCCAGAACTAAAGGTTAATGCTAAGGGTCACAAGGGTCAAGAATAAGGGTCAGAAATAAGAGTAAGAAATTGGGGTCAGAAGCAAGGGCCAGAAATAAGAGCCTGATCTGCTAAAGATTATCCATTCGGAAGCAAATTTCTAATTCATCAGTAAAAATGAGCCACCCAGTTATAAAAAAAATAATAATTGTCCCCTTGTTATGGATAAACATCACTAAATATATGTGTGATAATGTGTTCCCATTCCCTGATGTACCATAGAATGCGATCAACTGTTGAAAAATCAAAAAATTCCTGGGTTTTCGCACGAGACGACTAAGTGTTCCCTTTTCTTTTTTCTCCAAAAAATCGAAAAACATACTTGTAATAGAGATAGAGCCATTTAATTTGCGCGATTCGCGGTGGGAGGACCTGCAGTTCATTCCTAAGCAATAAAAAAAAATGACGAATCTGAACCGTAATCAGAAAACTGCGATTATCTCGGAAACTATATTCGACAAAGTGGTTCCCTTTTCATGCGGACGTCCACATATAACGCACAATTTATAGGATTACATAAATTATTTTATTCAAAAATTATTCTTATTGTCTAGGATACATAATTTTCTTAATTGTAAAGGATGATGATGATGATTATTATTATTATTATTATTATTATTATTATTGATCTATTAATAAAGGTACATAAATTTTTTTAGTGAAACGTTGATTACAATGTAAAATGCCTTTGCCAGATAAGCTCTGAAAAGGTTTACTTAAATTTCTGCGATTACAATTTCTGTTTTGAGTAATTTTTTTAAACATTTTCATAATAATGCCATCGTTACGTTTTGTGTCTGAAGAAAATAGTTTATGAAAGGATTGTAAAGATCGATCATTGAACAATCAATGAAGCACAATAATGCAGTACTGGCTACAAACATCAGACGATATATCTTGGAGTCTTTTCTGGCTCCATTCATATGGATAGCAATTTCGCTTAAGGCGCTGAGCGATTGTTGTGTCCAAGGGCGGCATTCCGAAGCTGTCGAAATCGATTCCTCGTCCATTTGAACCGAGGTAAACGGCAATCCAGTGGCTTCCTGCTTTGTTGGGGTTATCGGTGTTGATGATGATGGCACAGGGCCGGGGCCATGTCCAGGGGACACGGTCAGCAGGGTAGACGCCTCCAATTGATGCATCGGTATGCGGTAGTACCTTCAGGAGCTCAAGTGTATTCATAAGACGATGGTACGCAGGACAATTGTCGTGGCCTTGCGACCCGGGTAGAAAAGGTTTATGGTGTGACCCCTGCTCGGCTGTTTAGACGCAACTAACGTAATTGTGTGGTGAACCTCTATTACATAGTTTAGTATTCTTCTTCAGCCACTGTAGTCGACAATAACTTGTCTTGTTGAGTCAATTGCCAACAAATTATCATATTCAGCATACAAGAGACAATTTACATTTTGCTCGGTTGCTTTGTTGAATCGTACTTCAATACGAACACTCCCACTCTTTACGAGATTCCAATGACCGGCAGAACTTGCAGATAAATCGGGAGTCAGGTCAAAGGCGAATAAACAAAACCCGTCGGAGTATGCTAGACGAGAACTGTTATTTTCATGGTCACTAAAATGCGTTCCAGTCCCCGAAAATAAGGTATTCAAAGCTTCCACATCTAGCCTACCGTCAGGGGTAAAACTCGATTGCAGGGGTTTCGTAGGTACTTGGCGTCCATCGACATTCAGGCATAAAAAGTTGATTCCGAAATTCTGGAAGTTGAAGTGATTCTTCTTCCTCGCTCCATTGAAACTGGCATGATCGAAAAACCCAATTATAATTCTTTTAGGTAGTTGGCCTAAAATTACGTTATCTATCGTCTCTCCCATAATTCCATTATGCAGAACAAAAGATTTAACCTCAACACGGGTCAAAGGATATTTTGCAGTTGTCTTTGCAAGCATTTTAGCGTGAGCTATCAATATTCCAGGGCTGAGTTTCACACGTCGAACAATCAATGAGGCCTCCAAAATATTTACTTTATAATTAAGCGCAGTATCGTCCATGAGACAATATTCATCCTTTGCGCGGATAAGACGAACACGTAGCTCTACATCGTTCATCAAAAATTTATCTTGATTGAAAACGTCACAATGCAAATGTCCCAGCAGATCAAACGGTCTTCCACCGTTCGTAAATACTTGTCGAAAGATTAGGCCATTATTTTTTTTCACATCAGCGCCCACAACTACAGCGATATCCATAGCACCAGAGGTATCAGTTGACCATAGTGCCATGCCAAGATGCGAGAACTTGGCATCTTCTCCATAGTGTAGCAACGTTTCAATATATGCTCTATAGGCGTAGAAGTTATTTGGCGGCGTAACAACTTTTTGATTGAAATGTACATCCACTTGGTTGAACATTGAATTCAAAAAACTATTCACAGGACCGACGGAATCATCAACAGCAGCGGTGCCATCGCGTTTCAAAATTTTCGCTCGAATTTTTATCATAGTGTGTGCAAAATCGATGTATTCTTCTCCATGGCCTGGTACGATGAATTCGATTAGGGCGTCGTCCGATAGAATAAACACAGTATTATAATAAACAAATTGAGAATTTTCAATACTTGTCTGCGTTGGGGGTAAACAGATCGAGCTCCGATTTCACGCACTCGGAAGAGTGCAAATGTAGAAACGACATGATGATTAGTTAAAGGTATCGTATAAATCGCGAGTCTTCCTCTTGAATTTATTTTTTTTTTCACTTTTTTCCTTTTTTCTTATTTTTTGGAATATTTCTCTTCTTTTTATTCTTCCTCGTTTTGGATATCTTGATAGACCCGCGTCCAGTGAACTTATGAAATGCGAGGCGTTTACGCTTTCTTTTATATCCTGATCCACGCATCAAGGGCCCAATTTTTTCCTATGCCTTCCTTTTCAATTTTAATCCCGACTCCGCTAGCCTATCCTCCAGCGCTACCTTTAAGGGTTTTCCGTTTTGTCACTATATCGCCTACAACGTTAATTCCCACGTTGAGCGCTTCGTTACCGACTGTTCGAGCTGCACTACCGAGGAAGGGTAGAGTTCGACGAAAGAGGCCCCCGAGGAAAGCCCCAATTCCATGGCCCCGTTGATATGGGCTCCCAACATAGACCCGTCCGAAATTATTGTATCTCTCCACTGACCCTCCACCAGCCTGGTTCGCGTAATATGCAATGTAAGGACACATTTTGCTCGTTAATCAATTCTCTTGAAATGAAGTGTCGCGGTGAGCGCTGGCGGTGAATTTTGTTGAGCGGGCTTCGTTGATCCTGACGATACACTTGGACTGTTGAGTTTTTCCTGAGTGGTGATCGGCTTATTTATAACTGCCTCATTTATTGTTGATAGTTCCTCATCAGGTGTGACTTGCAAAATTTCCTCAGTGTTGATCTCTTGTTGTTGAGTTTCCTCGGTAGGGTCGTTGACCTGAGCGTCGTCTGCCATGGTGATAATTGCCGAGAGTTGGGTGAGTTACCGACTGCCGAACCTTTGATGAGTCGCCTGTTGCGTGGCGCACGGGACACTCACAAACGCTCCCGATTTCGACACTGAATTTCACTGGTATGTCCTTTTGTAAACCCGTCGCCCTTGCGTGTGTAAACAAAGCGAATGTTCTAGAACTTTCCGTTGAATTGCCCGTGCGAACCCCGAAAGTTTATTCGACACGAGGCGTCCCTTAGATTTTCCACGGCACTTTACACACGTTTTCACCCACAATCCGGCTCGAAGGACCACTGTTTGGAGAATGACTAATTTTAGGGTGGATGTGGGATGAAAATGTGGAGGGAGATGTTGGAAAAATTATTTTAGGCGGATTATAAAAATCACAAATATTGTTATGTGGGATCGAACCACGTGTCAATTAATAATTACACTCTTTGGTTTTAAATTGTTGAATGTCTAGTTGAATTGATGATTGTCTTTCACTGTAAATTAGTTGAGTCACTGAATTTAAACTGAATTAATCAACAAGTTGATGTACTGAGCAAAATATTAAATTTAGAATACTGATGAGTAACTGACTCTACTCTATCATTATCGTGACGATACTGAAATTCAACTGCCTTTTGGGGGTTTGGCGATCCCCTGACCGCTCCACCCGAAGGTTCCCGATGGTGCTCGAGGATAATCGGTAGGATCGACCATTTAGCTGATCGCTGCCTTTCAAACATTATTGTATAACTTTTTTCCCTAACTATGATAGATAAAGAGTAATCGGGGGTGAGAGCGAAGCGGGCGGTACATTAGCCCCTGCGCGACGTGTCGGCGGTAAGCGCGTGAACCGCCCGTGCTCTCACTTAACGTGCTATATCCCTGTAAATAATGGAGATGTGACAAAATGACACAACACTAAATCTATGTATTTTCTATAAGTGAACTCGTTTGATGCTCAATTTTTCTCTGTATCGAACCATTTACTCACGAAACGGTATTAAACAAAAACGTTGAATGCAATTTGCCTCATAATGCAGCAAAAAAGTGTAAATATTCCATTCACGGCTAGGTGTAGAGAAAAATTTCAAAAATATACTTGTATGTAAAATCTGATGGCGAACATTTTTATCTGAACAATTTTTCTCCATCTCTATCGAGTTTGCGGATATACGCATCGGAGCGCCCCGACACATCGCGGCCTAACGCGCCACCCGCTCCACTTCCACCCCACATAACTCTTCATCTATAATAGTTAGGAAAAAAAGTTTCTAAACAAAGAATGTTTATTATGACATGACAAACAGATTTTGTTTGAAACCTCTTTCCCTATCCGCAACCGTTTCCATGATATAATGGTGTATTAATTATTTACTTAATTTCGTAGTGCATACAGAAACAGGGCTAGCGTATGGACTATTTTGCCCTCGTGAAATATGATCTTTTCTTTGTGACCTTCGTGACCCTCGTGAAATTTGACCATACTCTTGTGACCCTCGAGACACGTGATCTTCCCTTTGCGACCTTCGTGACTCACATGATATTTGACCCAGTTAAATTTGGCCATCTCCTTGTGACCCTCGTGAAATTTGACTATCCTTTTGTCACCCTCGTGATGTTTGACCTTCTTGAAGTTTGACCATTCCTTAGTGACGCTCACAAAGTTTGACCATTGTAACATTCAAGCTTTGTGAAATTTAATCGTTCCCTTGTGATCCTTGTTAAATTTGATCATCTCTTTGTGACCCTCGCGGACTTGGTCCTCGTGAAATTTAACCATCGTCAAATTTGGTCTTCTCCTTGTGACCTCGTGATCCTTATGATATTAGACCCTTGTGATGGTTGTCCCTCGTAAAATTTAACCTTTGTGAAATTTAATCATTCCCGCGTGATCATCATGAAATTTGACCATTGCCTTGTGATCCTCATGAAGTTGACGTTAAGTTAATATGGGGTTACAGGCCACGGGCCACGCGTGGGATTTTCGCCTTCATCTGGCATCACTGGCGTGGCTGCTACTGACGAGTTACCGGCACAGCCAGCTCGCCCAGAGGCCTAAATCGACCGTGGTGCCATTCCTCCCATGGAGCACTCACTATTTCAGCTTGGGGTCACCTGCCTCTGGAGACCTGAGCCTCTACTTCAGTCAATCCTCTTTGGTCTCCTCCACCGTAACGATCAGTGGTCCATACGCTGAGGGGGGTTTAGTATGCATTTTGAGAGGATTTCTTAAAACAAGATTTTTTAAATATTTTTTGAGGTATAGAATCCGAATTGCTTGGTGTGCCGGCGAAATTTTACCGCAAAAGCATTATTATTAACAATTTAAATGTTTAAATGGCTCTCTCGCGGCCATTTTGGGTCACACGTGAAAAAAGTTCAAACAAAAAATGAGCGAGGATTTACAACGAATCCAACGGCGTTTGATTTTTTCAAATATTCCAAATATTTTTTTTTATATGAATGTTGCAATACAACGCGCCGCGCTCTCATTGGAATCCCCCGCCAGTACGCCCACCACTGGACGTTTCGGCACTATTAACGTCATAAAATCACGTTGCACTTAAAAATGCTTGTTACAAGAAAGGTTCTGCAATAAGAAACAAAGACAACGGTGGTTATTTTTTTGAAATATCTTTATAAACTAACAAGTGTAACGTGACATTTTCGTATGGGGGTTAAAAATGCCTATTACCTTCGCCCTTCTTCTCCTTCATCTAGTTAAACTCAAAAATACAAAAATCTATAGGCGCCAGGTAATTTTTAGCCGGAATTACCAAACCGGATGATTCTACAAAACCAATTCTAATTGATTCCAAAACCTCAACAATTTACACAAAAAGGGAGAAAACTAGATTTCGGGGGAAAGGTAACGGTCCTGGGTTCGCTCAGTGTGTTAGGTTGTGGAGAAAGGGGTGGATTTCAGGCGGAGACGGGTATTGGGTGACCAAAACTACAAAAAAAAAGGAAAAGGAATCACCATCGTTCTTACGTGTTTCACTATTGAAATATGAGAATCACCAATTTTTCAAAAAAAGACATTTCAATTCTCTCAAAAAAATACATATATAAAAAAAAAAGGAAAAGGAAAAGGAAAAGGATCGAATTTGCGCAATCTGCTGCTAGTTCGGGCATCTGTCCTCCGAACTCAGTGACAGGTAATGCCAACGCGGTATGCAAGGTTACCCCTCCAATCAAATGTGCGGCCTTCCCACTTGGCGCACATAATAAAATTCGTGGTAAATCATCCTGCTTTCCAGGCATTTCATCGAAATAGGAAGACAATATTTGATAAATACAATTAACTACTTGAGTTTTGCCTACACCTGCTGAACCACTCAGGAATATTCTAAGGGGCAGAATATCAGTTTTAAAGCATTTTAAAACATGCATTACGATTTGTCTTTGTAAGTCATTCAATGTATCCAACATTGCAAAAGTTCGTTCTTTCGGTAGAATTTCCGGTTTCGTGAATCGTACTTTATATTTCTTACCAACATCTTCGAGACCTGATTGATTGAAAAGATCTACTTCTTGATCTTCAGAAATACTGTGTTTACGAGATTCTTTTATTTCTTCGTCCATTTTATTTTGATTATCATCTGTCGCCTGCTGAATAGCTTCATCAATAATTTCCTCTCCAATAATGGAATATTTCTTGCGATTTTTCTCGATAACTGTGAAATGTTGATGGTATAATTGTTCGCAATCGTTATTTTCAATGTCAATTTCTTCATTTTTCCATGGAAGGAATAATAATAGCTGCTCGCGATAATAATTATACCTATCTTTTTTCACAGTATATCGACGATACCTGATAACTTTCATTTTTCTTCTCTTCCTAAGTGTTATTTGACCTTCGGTTTGAACAGGTACCAAATCAGTGGCATTGCTATCTTCGCCGTCAGTAGTGTCTTCATGATCAGAACTATCATAGTTTGTATCCACATAATCAACGTCATTATCATCAAGAGAATTCTTTTTTTTTATCTTCGTATCAGACGATTCTGAACAATTGTAGAACGCGACAAAATCAGCTAAACAAATGTTCCAGAATTTGTCTGATCGTTTCCCATATTTCTCGAAAATATTTTCACTGAAAATTTTCACCGAATCATTAGGGATCGAACTCAAATCCTCCCGCGATTTGAGTATTCGCACTCGATCATTTTTAGGTGAAGTGTTAATAAATGAAACCTGGCGGCTAGCTTCACAGAGAGGTAGTTCTAATGTATGATACGCAGCTTCCTGAGCTGACATAACATTTCCATTAATGAAAATGTTCCCATATCTCCTGAATTTATCTCTTAGAGTGTGATTACCATTATTTTTCAAATCGTTCGCCGCTTCGCGTAATAACCTGGATAGCCCCACATCAATTTTCGAGATATAATTAATTATATATTGAGCACATGCGTATGGATCCAGAACGAACTGGATATCCATATTTGCCTCTAATAAAATTAGAATCGTCTCATTGTAGTTATTAATGGCGACATCTGACGTTTGTCTTTTGATGAAGAGTTTATCTTTATCCAAGGTACTTCTAATACTTTTCAAATATTCTTCTTCAGTCAGGCCTAATTGATTCAACATGGAATCAAAATCGATAACTACATTCGTTCTGAAATACTCTTCCATTAAATTTTTTATTTTTTCTAGATTCTTTTTTTCATTTCCATCCCGTTCGGTGGGACTCAAGGGCTTTAAAATTTGAGTACACTTCATCACGAATTGGGGATAGTGAAACCTACATTTCTTCAGATTTTTCTTCCCTTTGTTGCAAGTGATTGTGTGCTTATGTTTCTGGTAACTAACAAATGGATTCAAAAGATTATTTGCGCAGGTTATATGAGTATCAACGAAGTCTGTAACTCGATTTATAGAGTCGAGGTCATTCGCCTCATATTTTGGAGCATTATTACACCATAGCAATATATGCATATGCACTGTACCTCTCCCTTGAAATTCCCTTCTGTTGAAGTAATCAACCACGAAATTCTCCTTGAATGGGCCTTTAGGTTCCTGTAATATTGCTATAATTTCCTTGAAACGGTTATCTAAATAGCGAACAACAGAAACGGGATCATCTCTAACCAACCGATTTTTTATTTCGTCATCGAGCAATAGGGCATCTTTCAAAGTAATATCTCTTCTGTGTTTCATTTCATACAGGAATTTGATTAATTCTGGATTATTCGCTTCAGACGCGGAGAGAGTTAAAAACAATGTTGGAGTTCCTAATTGGCGAATCATCGCGCGAAGATTTTTCTTCTTATCTTCCCAATAAGCAGGTGATGGTCGCACTTGTTTCATGAAAGAATAACCATCATCATGACGAATGAGGTCACTAATGTAATTTTGATCTTTCACATGCCCTGCAGTCAATTCATTTTTCGTCCGAATTTTTCTTAAACACGTATTAATATTACTCATAACTCGTTCTTCGAGCTTACGTTTTGCCATAAATAATATTCGGGTCGGCTCACAGGATCTCCGATCTGCATTCCTCGCTTCGAACTTGGCACGCTGAGAATAAGTTTTCAATTTTTTATTTTTATCAAAAATTTCGCCGACGAAAATTTTAGGGAAACATAATTCATCAATATTGTTGGTCGTGTGCCAAGGGACTGGATGGTTAGCCTGACACGGTGCAATAATACGTGCCGCAGATGATATCTCATAATTTTCATCAATAATTAAAACCTCATCCCCATAAGTTTGGTTTATGTTTTCATCGATTAAGAATGGACTATCTGAATCATTTCCAGAATCATCAGAGGAGTTGAGTTGTACCTCCTCTTCATTTTCAGATTCATCGTCCATCTTGGTTATTCGGGTACGCTCATTTTCATTGACAACATTGGTATTATCGTTATCATCGTCACTGACAATGAAATTCAATTGGGCATCATCATTTTTTTCATATCTTTTGAAGAAATCGGGGTCTATTCTGATGTCATTTTTAAAATATAGTGGCGTAGTGAGTAAATACTGTAATGCCAGGCACACTTTCGAGGGTTTGATAGTCTCATACATGTAGTTTGTTTTGTGATCCAAATGTCGTTTAAATTGAATTTGTATTGTAGACATATTATCAAATTTACGAGGGAGAACATCAATCATATCATTTATTTCCGAATGAACGTTTACGACACTTCCTTGAATGGACAACTGGGGATTTTTGAAACAATGTGGTTTGAGAGGTCGAATTTGCATGAAAGGGACGTATGGTGAAATCATGCGTTCTTCGAGTGGAGATAAATCTTTTAATTCATCTGGTACAACGGGAAATTTCAAATCGAAAGCACAAGATCTAGGAATTTTTCCTTTCGATGCATAGTTGTGACAGTTACTACAAATGTACTCTGAAGCATTATTTTCAATTTCCATAAAAAACTTTTGCATGTCCTTACGACTTTCACTCAATTTCGAAGAAATTTTATGCTTATTATATTTCACTACTGATTTCGGAAAAAATAAATTATTGCAACAAATACATGCAATACTCGGGGTATTCCTACGATTTATTAGAAAATTTTTGATCAAAGAGAACTCATTGTCATGTCGTTCGCAGTTCTTGGCCTGAGATGTAATTTTCAACTGATAACGCTCGCGAAATCGTAGCATATCGATACTACGGACTGATTTTTTGTTCATTTTATTCCTATAATTATCATTCAATTTGTATTTGAGATTTTTCCTTTTTTCATGGAGCCTCTTACGATTTTTTTTTCGTTCACGCGTGGAAAACGTTTTGTCCCGACGTAGAGTGCGTATTCGCTCTCTATTTTTTGTTCGCTCTCTAGTCGCGTAATCAATGTCATTTGGTTTTTCGCTCAAATCAGTCACTGTCTCCTGGGATACGACACTCAATGACTTTCTCATTCTATTCTTCATTTGATGACGAAGGGGATATTCATCAACGGTTCCCCTAATGAACCGCATATTTAATTTATTACGAAGAGAATCATTCATTTTGTACTTTTCGTCTTTCCTAAGATTTTCCATCCGTTCACGAACCGCTTTCCGTTCCGCATCTACATAAACGGGATTGTCCCGAATGTTTTGCATCCGTGTGATATTTTTCCGTTTTTCATTTTCAACATAAGTAGGATTTTCCCGACGAATTTGATCGATCCTATGACGATTCGATTCTTTCTCATGTTGAGTAAAATGTTGATTTGTTTGGCGAATGGATTGTATTCGCTCTCGATTAAATTGTTGCTCTCTCGAACGATATTCTGGATTCTCTCTTTTTCGTTTCATTCGTACCTGATTTAAGAGATTTTGTTCGGTCACATAACCAATATCGTTACGCTTGACCTTCATTCTTGCAACATTGGCACTCCTTTCGGAATCCCTAATGTTATCGTTCTCTCTGCGCCGCTTCATGAATTCTTTCCTCTTCTCCTTTTCCAGAGCATAGAATGTTTCATTTTTCCGGGCTTTGATTTTTCTCAAGCGATCACTTTCTCTCCCAGCATTTTCAGTGTTTTCCTCGTTTCTCAACTCTTTCATATATTGACGCCTTTCGGAGGCTCTCATTGCTGGACTTTTCTTCTTTAACTTTGGCATCATGAAATTACCTACCCAACATCGAAAGGGTATGAAATGAAAGAAATAATGGGATAAGAAATGAAACGATTCTCACCTTAATTCTTAGTATTCAATAAAGGGGAAATTCAATATTCAAAATCTTCCACTAGGAATTATTTCGAACAAATAAATGCAAACAATTTTTCCATCATAAGGAACATTTGAGATGTGGAGAGACTGACACGCAATATGGGACTTGTTAATGACTCACGACAGTTAATTAGGACAAAGAAGGGACGAAAAAGTCAATGGTAATTCTCAACATATCGATATGATAGGATAGTTGAGTATGTTCGTTGATGGATTTCCATTAAACTGGTTGAGTTGAATGTATTCATAAAACATCAAGTGCGCTTACCATTTGCTAAATAGAAACCAAGAGGATTTTCGTCAAGGAAATTATGACCAGTGTAGTCAATGGATTCACAGAGAAAAATCCGTTTTCAGCACTTTGCGTTGAAGGGATATGTTTTGTAGTCTTCCTCACCGACAGTACGCCTATTAGACGAAATTATCTAGTTGTTTGGGGGAGATGAGGGGGAATATCACTTGATTGCGTCAACAATATCGAAAAATACTCACAGATATTCCCATAGAACACGATTAATCTGATGGGGACATAAATTTGAATCGATAAAGGTAAGGAAAATAACTTTATTATCGATACGGTAGACGAACTGTCATTTCGTAAATTCTGGAGATATTGTTTCTCGATAAAATTTACCTTCTGAAGTTAGAGTCATGAACAAACTGAAGAAGGAAAAAAAAGATTGTCGCATTGACGTTCGAAGTTTTTAAAAAAAAAAAAAAAAAAAATCCTTGCGATTTACGTGATTCAAAACCATTTTCCGTGCACGCAAGTTTGAGGAGAAAATATTGAACTAATGTGCAGTAACGGAGATAACATGGAGAAAGTGATCGACCGTAAGTACAATAGTTTTAGTCCTATTATGAAGTAGGAGAAGTTGGATTATTAAAGTTATCGTCAAATTTTGAAGAGTTTTTTCTTATTATTTATTATTCAATTAATTGTCAGTCTAACGGAAGGTCAGTTAAAAATGTATGCAAGATGAAAATCACCTTAATATCGCTGCGAAAATTCACAAGAGTGATCGAAACCCATTATGCTATTCATATAGTGCTCCATGACGACTGGGATGAGGCCTTGATTGAAGCTTTAGACAAATACGAAGAAGAAATTAAGAAAAACTCCAGGCTGAAGCGGGGAAAGAGGAGTATCAACTATAAGAGGTAATAAAATAATGAAAAAAATATCAACTCATAGTATTGGAGTGTTACCAGGCTTCGTTTTGGGCATATACCCAACATAATGGAATCCAATTTTACATTTGTTCAGGTCTTAGCATTTTTTGTTAACTCATGTGTGGTATCGATTGAAACTGATTTTCGTTTTGACTTCGAAAAAAGAATCCTGCGGAATTCCTAGAATCTCTTTGGACAGGCTAGAAAACACAGTTTCTGAAGCATTGGGACGAATTTATAAATTCCAGAATGGTGTGCAAGGAATTTGCTATCGATTTTTCCATTTAATGTTTGTAAATTATTTTATTCTTTTGTCATATCATATTATGGAACCGACTATTTTGTGTCGATTATCAAAATGTTAGAGTTGAACGATGAAAATCCACCAAATAGAAATTAGGAAATATAATAATAATATTCAAATTTCTAAATTTTGAAAGTACGGCGTGTGAAGATCAGCATCATCGGTAACTCATTTATTGCTCGCTCTCCTACTCCCTTGTGAGTGTGAGATCAATGGGGGTTGACGAAATGAAGTGTAACAAATGGAATATCGAACGGATATTGCATTCAATAATAGTAATAACAATAATGAATTAGTAAACCAAATCAATTAATTCTTTCAGCACCACCGAAGCCGCGAAAGTTGAAGATGCCAAGAAGCCAAAGAAATAATTGAGGGAATACAGAATTTTATGGATGGAAGAAAATCAAAATCAATTTAAAAGGAAGTTACATGATGAGGAAAAAGAGAAAATTTAATTCTATAAATTCTCGTGAAACATACAGAATACGTTCTGCATTTCAATAAATTGTATTTCTCTATTATTTGAATAGGCCATTATTTGATATCGTCATGCAATCATCAGAAAAAAAATATGTATATAAAAGAAGAACCTAAACCCCAAGTTTCAGAATTTCATCGAGCCTTCAAGAAGAATGCTGTAAAACGGAATACTTGTGTTGAAGTCCACTATTTTTACCGCCCGCCCTATTAACAGAAACACTCGACAGATGACAACTGACGGACCAATCATTAGGAGTACAATCATCTACACGGGATGGAATAGGCACTTCTCACCACAGATATTAGTCCCAAGTATTTTTCGGGCTTTTGAAAGTACCTATTCTTTTCCCGTGTACAGAGAAATTTTTTTCTGAGTCAATAAAAATGTGAGTGACTGCCTACTCCCGTAAATAAGACTAGTCTCAGAAACAATACGAAACCTATGTGAAGTACAGGTGGGTATTCTATTGGAAAATTACTGATGCCGTTTGGAGGTGCCCCAGCATAATTAAAAAATAATAATAATAATAAAAAAATTTATTCGACTCTTCTACTACAACAATCTTCAACCAAAACCTTCCATGAGAAATTAAAGGTTTTCTGAGAAGTTTAGAAGAGATCCCTCAGTTCTGTCGGAGACTGAAATCCACCATGTCGCTTGATGCATCACGTTTTCATTTTATTTATCCGGGTAACTACCCACTTATTGCCCGATGTTCATAGGAATCTTTCATCCTTAATAAAAGAGAATTATGAGCAACTTCATAGCCTCTGTCATACTACGGCATCCATTTTCGTTATAACTGGTTCACCCTTACTATTCCTAATCGAGCGATGGAAGTGCACGTGGAATATCCACATTTAATAATCAATGTTGAAGAAGGGATCCCAAAAACGTGCGTATTGATTTGTTGAAAAGCGTCGAAATGTGAGGAACTACTTTAAAGTACATAAACATACACTTTTCTACTAGGTTAACAGGGATGATTTTTGGAAATATTGGAAGGCACGAAATTGATGGGCAGTTATGTTTCTGTTTCGTACTTTTCAACGGCTATTTCGGGACAAGATCAAGACTTTCGAAGATATTGATTTATAATGAAGCCGCCATCCAATCATTCATCTACAACTTTCCGATGAATAGAGTAAGTTCCTGAACTTGGAGACTAGGAAGAATAGGTACAACTTGAATGATGACAATAATATTGTGCTCCAGTTAATCCATATCCGCGATGCCATACCACATAAACGACGAACGGTAAACGTTTCGACCACGGTATTTGATGACGATGATCTCTGTGATTTTGAGTGGGATGTTTATTCAGGAGCGCAGATTATAATCTATACGGAAATAATTATGAAATCGAAGGAAGTCATTGAATCTGAATGAGGAGAGATAATGGAACATAAATAACGAAATTATACACAAAAACAACTTAGTTATTGTGAGTCAAAGAACGATTTTTATTTATGTGTATATATATATTTTTTTTTTCATGGAAAGTTGATTCTTTTTGATAAATTTGACTGTTAGCAATAATTGGATCATGTATCTAATAAATATTTTCATGGGTATAAATTTCTAGTAGGTACAGTAGTATAGCTCAACCACACAGACAAACAAATTTGGAGACAATGAAAACTGAACTAACTTCACAATCATCTGACAAAAAAGAAGAAAGTCAAATCATAAAGGAAGTGGAACAAACATAATAAGCCCGCAAAAAATATCAGCGGTATTGAAAAGTTTTGAATCAAACATAAAGGAAAATGGAAAGAGAGAAGAGAAAAGATGCAAATATTCACGCCGGGCTTATCTACGATGCCGAGGATGCCTTCAAACAGATTGGATGGTCACACCATATCATTGACCAGAAAATTGGTAAATCCAATTCATCAGCAGAAGAGAATTTTCTTATGTGAAATTCACCACCTACCCCTCGAAATGCCAGGTTTATGATGAGACATTATTTTTAGATTTTGAAGAAGAACAAGACGGTGTGTTTCATGTTGGATGCTCCACAAGTATCAAGATAGGCCTAAAAGACGGACGACAGCACTCTGACTTTGGATATTATGAGAGTAGTGAGGAGACTAAAGGGGAAGCTTTCTTCAGAGCAAGACTGGTGAGATATCCTATATAATTGCAACGTTCGAAAACAATTTGACGAAATTGATGGAGCACCGAAAAATAAAAAAATAAAAATAAAAAAAAACTGCCCAGAATATTTACTCAGATGGTTTTCGGAACATTATGTACCAATTTTGAGAGATTCATCTGATGGTAATAATGCTATACTGATACTAACGGAATAGGAGATATTCTAATCAACTTCTTCGTATTGTAAAAATCAAATTGATCAATTGAACATTTCTACATTAAGAAAAATTCAATAATCTCATTGAGTTGGGAAAATGTTGCAGGTGTCAACAACGAACGCGCTGAGGAAAACACTTTGGTATTTCCCAGAAAGTAGGAAGATTCTCCAAAAAAGGACTTCGATATTATATTGTTTTGAAACAAATTGTACAAAAGAGCAAAGAGACAGAAAAAAGACGGCCCTTGAAGAAGAAGAAGCAGTATTCGAAAGAGAAACAGGAGGAATTCAGAGAAAAAGAAAAAGTGATCAAGAACTGATGGACGAGAAAAAAAAACGATTAGAAAAAGTTGCTGAGCTGAAGAAAAAATGGTTGAACTCATCTCAAACATCAACTGGATCGAGTGATGCATAGCCGATCAAGATGAAAATATGAAATATATTCAAAATTCTTGGTGAAATCAATCAAACTTATTTTTCTTTCAAACTCTATATCTCTTTCGTTAAAATTCCAATTCCTAGAATTCCTCCATTATCTATCTGTCCATATAATTGATTAGGGAAATATATTCTTCCAATTGAGTAGAGGCCAATTACATACCATGAATTCCCCCTCTATGAACCTACGTATAACATCGCGTTTCAAGACTTTTCCAGAAAACTTACGAGGATCCTTGTGAATAATCTGTTGGATTCTGACGAATAGAAGCATGGTGCGTCAATCTCCACCACATTCTATAAAACAATAACATCAAAATACTTTTCTATTCCAAATTTTTAATTTCTAAGAAATACGGAAAAAAACGTAAGGCCACGGTGTAAACTCTTGATCTAACTCGGCACTTCCTGAGTCGTTTAGTAATTTCTAAGAAATACGGAAAAAAACGTAAGGCCACGGTGTAAACTCTTGATCTAACTCAGCACTTCCTGAGTCGTTTAGTATTCGAGGAATATTAGAACAATTTCGTTGGACATATGTGAACATTTTCATTCCGAAATATTTTTCAAGACTTGCTATCTAAACGAATCAAAATAAAAATATGGTGAATCTGTCCATTAGTTTTGGATGTTCGCAAAAAAGAACATAAACAAACTAATGGTAGTTTTCCTAAAAGAAATAATCGACAGATTCAGTTGAACTTCTGCACAGATTTGCTCTGTGCTGTCACCTAATGTGCCAAAATGTCAGCTATTTCGGAGAAACTGACCACTTGAGAAAATTGACCACTAGAAGACAGCCGCTTAAAATGACCACAAAGGACGTGGCATTCAAATTTTATATTTTTTAAATACAGACCATTGTAAATGATTTGCAATATGCATTAGAGATTCGGAAAATGGACGGATTGCAAAGCTTTTTCCGGAAACTAAAACTAAATAATTTCTAAAAAAATTTGTATTCGACAAAATAGTGGACGGATTAATTTCTAATAATTATCAGTTATTTTACTGAGTAGTATCGACCAATAGCCAAAATTTTAAGTCGTTGAAAGAATTTTGAAGTACTTCATAGCCTACTTCAAATGGAAAAATGGAAAAGTAACAATATCTCGAAAACTTTGAATGGAACGATATACATATTTTCATTCGGCTCGATAGCCCTTATCATGACGAGTATTTTCAAAAAAAAAAAAACTTCATTCGGTATAGTAGTTCTCGAGATATTAGAGGGTAGAGCTTTAACTATAAAGTGGAATATCTCAGGAACTACTGGTCCGATTTCGCCCATCAACAATACCAATCATTGTTACCATTAGCCATATAATCGTACAAAATTTCAAGTTTCTATCGCAATTATTTTTTGAGTTATCGTGGTAACGAGCGATTTCATGAAAAAAATGAAAAAATGAAAAAAAACTCTGTTTCCGGTGTTGGGTCGATCAAGTTTTGATGTAATCAGATAGATATCATGGTTATACATATTCTGGGAAAAAATTATTGAAATCGATCGAGTCGTTTAGCAGATATTCACAAAAAACGATTTTTGAGAAAACGCCATATCTCAGGAACCATCCAACCGATCAAGCTGAAATTTTGCACAAATTTGTATGTCATCAAAACCTATCATGAGCCAGAATTTCAGCCCTTTCGCGGGAATAGTCTTGGAGTTATTAACATGTTTCTGGACGAACACACACACATACATACACACGCACACACATACATACGGACATCGGCTAAAAATATCAAATGTCGGCGTTTCAGACCACCCTGAGTCATATTCATGCAAAATTGGAGAATCGAAAAAAAAGTGATTACAATGCTTCCATTCGGAAGCAAAAAAGGAAAAAATCTACAATTAATAACTAACAATATTGATAATAATAATAATCATACTATTAATTCCGCACTCTGATAGGAATTAGTCTAATCCAACAAAAAGATTCGAAGAAATTAATATCACCGATAAATACCTCAAATTGCCCGAAATAAATATTTGGGGGGAGTAGAAATACACGCTAATCCCTAAATACTCGAGAATTCCGAGAATTGGGGGGAAAGGTATGCGAGCGACAATGGGAGCGAGAGAGAGGAGGACGTATTCAATCATCGATTTTTCGTACCAGCCAAAACGGCTGAAATTCCGTAAAACTCAACTTGCCATAACTCGAAAATGGCAGAGTCAAAAATTACGGACCCTGAGACAAAATGTCCGGGAGAGTCTACGGAAGACAACAATACCAAAAAAATAATTTTTCCTTAACAATTAGCCGCTCCAGGTTCATTAATCCCCGAGCGGAATTCTAAACGCTAAAAGGCTCGCGTGAAGCGAGAATAGCCACGTGTAAACGTGGATGAGTACCTGAGGGGGAGTCGAGAGTCGGGGGGAATTCCCCCTCGAGAAACACGGCGTACACGCCTGCGAGAATGGGCTGGAAATCCATAAGAACCAAAAATGGAATATCCGGAAATCGGCAGAGCGAATTTTCGGAAACCCTGAGATAAATTACTCAGGGATGCCCCCCGAACATATTGACCCACAAACTTTAATTTTAATTAACTATCTACGTGAACCAACTCAATTCAAACACGAGTGGAATTTCTTACGCGCAAAAGCCCACGTATAACGGGGATGGACGCGCTCTGGTAATTAAACGGGAGTAATTATCCCCTCGAATAACCCACCAAAAATCACGAAAACCACCCAATTATGAGTGAAAAAAAGGGGGGGAATCGGCACCTCACAATTTGGATTAAGCCTCACAATCACCGTTTTACCAGAATAAAATGCGACGTACGGGGCTGAAGACCCCGTGGTCGAATAACGAAAAGCCGAAATGAATTCGGAAAAATACATAAACCGAACTAAAAACTCACTTTGGATTTCTTACCCCTCTTTGGGGTGTTCTTCGCCATCGTGTAGATACACTTATCCAAATATAGGCACTGTACTGGCACTAGTTCTGGTGGGGTCAAGGGCCAACGCCGAACTGCCGAACTCACGAGCGTCTCGAGACACCTCAGAGCACGGAATTCACCGCTCAATCACCCGAATTTTGATTGGTGCGGACACGCCCCTCGAAGGTGCGAATCTAACGACAATTAATCGCGACTCTCACGACCTGGCGCGATTATTCAAATCTCACTTAACTCTTCTCTAATCACCTAAAACAAAACTAGTTCCTTTTTATTAATTATTACACGAGACTAGGCCGAACTGATTGTCGTTCGGATAATTACGAAGGGTCTTTGGCGCTTCCCACGGATCGGATCTCCGGGATTTTCGGGGTTAAAAGACAAGTTACCGGCACTTGTTATAACTTCATTACTAAGTAATTCCTGCTCAACTCCTTTCTCTCATCAAAAACCCAAAGGCAACCTGGCAATTCGTTGGAGACGATGGTTGCACTCGCTCCGAACGACCTTCCACCCAAAACAAAAACGTAACCAATTAACCCCTGAAAATCCAACGAAATTGGAGCGCCGGCATTTCAGCCGGACCTATTCGATTACCCGCAAGATTAACAATAGGGTGAACCCCATAAAAAGAACCGGATGACTCTATAATTTTGGCCCTTCTTCACGATAATTTTTCTGGGCCCTCAAAGACGCGTAATTAATAATCTTTACTAATAAACGGAACCGATAACTCTAACCGGAAATAAGCCATTCGGAAGTGGATAAGGAACTTTCATTCTCTCGCTCTTGGATTTTTACTCACGGATTTTAATTCAACGTTGTAGGAGTCTCGCTGTTTACAGATCGTTTCTAGTATTCCTAACGAACATCCCCACATGTTCGTTACACAAGATATCGATATTTTAACACGTCGCGCGGGTGCACCATTTGAACCGAATACCACGAAGGCCGCTTCCGTAGTTTTGAGGGTCTTTGATATAAACAAAAGCAGTCAAATTTGAGAAAATTTAAATTGATATCGTTCCACAATTGACAACGAGCAGAGTGACGTTTGATTTGCTTCAATATTGTTATAAATCAATGAGATATCATCGTTTTGACGTATATAATCCCTATTACATATATGCAGGGATAGTCGATGCACTTGAGATGAAAGAGTGCCTTGAAGTTCCAGGGATGATTAAGATATCTCCCATTTTATTGAACACTTTTCAAACAAATAAATTTGTCCTTATTTACCAATAACTATTTCCCAAATTAATTGGAATATATTTACATTGAATATCACATTGAGTCGACGTGTGAATAAGAATTTCTGCACCGTCAGAACTATTGAATAAACACTGCAAAAATAATTTTCATTTATGGTGTTTTTTCCCCATACGCTTGATGTTTATAATTTATGACGCTTTGTTACCCTTTTCGTTTCATCTTCATACGTGGAAGGTTTCGCCTGGTATTTTCATTGCACGGACATTCCTACAATCAGACAACACGTGTTCGCCATATGAGCCTAGCGCCTGACTTCCCACTTTTCCCTCTCTTCCTTCACTTTTGTTTGCTAATTTTTTCATACTGGATTTTGAAGCTTGAAAAATGTCCACGAACCTCCAAGGTAGGTACCTCTTAAAAATTTTTATCAGTTTCCCTCGGGACAATATCAACAACACTTTCTTCCGAGCTCTTGCAATTCTTCGTACGAGTATGGTGGCATTATAGTGATCAAAAATGAATCGGTGTGATCGAAATACGTGTATCATATGTGGCTGTGCAGTGGGCAAGCTGAGCGGCCCCCTTCATGGTAGTAATCGAGTCCGATTCATCGACGAATTAGATCGCGATGTGGTATATAAAAGAATTAAAGACATTCCTTCGAACGAAATTTTATCCTATCATATGACATCGGATTGTTATCGTCAATACGTAAACTGCAAAAAAGAGGCTAAACTGTTAAAGAGGAAGGCACTTCAAGGAGTGAAATCAAGTCAATCTGCGGAGAATGAATCTGATAAAGAGAATACGCCAAAAAAGCCCAGATGACGGGACCACGGGAGAAGTCGAATGTCTCGACAGTGAATGAAAGTGGAAAAAATCTATGTATTATTTGTGGAAATGACCGATATAAAGGGAGTGGGTAGGTGAAATGCACCATTAGATCGGAATCAGTTGCACCGAATTTATTGAGAATCGCTAGCCATCAGAATGATGGGATTATTGATCGTTTAACCGAGAAATTCGACCGTATCCCTACGGCAAAGGGAATTATTTCAGGTGATATCCAGTACCACTCTCGGTAAGAGTGCCCGGCGCGTATCTGGGAGACCCGGGTTCGATTCCCGGCTGGGTGAAGCGGAAATTTTTTCTCTCTAAATTCTAATTCTCTTAGAATTCTTTAATGCCTAAAGGAGGTTAGGCGGTGTATGAGGTGAATTTGAGAGTGAATTTCTGTGGTTCCCGGTAGCTTAGTCGGTAAGAGTGCCCGGCGCGTATCTGGGAGACCCGGGTTCGATTCCCGGCTGGGTGAAGCGGAAATTTTTTCTCTCTAAATTCTAATTCTCTTAGAATTTTTTTTTTTAAAGTCTTATCAGCGGAAACTCACATACCAGCCAGATTTTCTTCCCCAAAATCATCTATTGCAAGCCAGCACTAATTTCGTTGATAACTCATCGCACCCAGAAAATGCTGACAACACCAGTGCGTATCGTCGTATTTCTGTACAGAAATCCGAATGTATTAGTGACATACTCCGTCATTTAATCAATCGATTAGCAGCAGGAGAAATATTCATGTTGTCGAAAATACGTGACCAAGCAAATGAAAATCTAGATGGCGATATACTAGTAGACAATCCAGATGTTAAAAAAATTGTCACGGAGATATTTGGAGATGCAGTTGAATATTGTACTGCTGAGGATTCAAATAAGTCTCAATATTTCTTCCACGTGAATTTCACTAAAGAACAGCTTATCAGAGAGAAAATGTCACGAGATATTTTAAAGGAATGTACAGAGATCCTGCGAGGAGTATTTCTTCAAGAAGATTTTGATCTTGCAGACAAATTTTGCGATGCTCATAATCTTTCGAAATCGTGGAATGATATTAAGATCCATCCAGAGGTATTGCGTTCCTTTTCGGTTATGTTGAATTTCTTAGAACAAGATTTCACATCGTCAATAAACATAACAGAGAAAGATATCGAGAAAGATGAAGAGGAGAGTCTAAAAGCAAAAACCCTTTCTCTTTCAAAAATTCTGAAGATAAAAAGTATGAATCTAACGATATTTTTTATAATGCATAATGGGAAGAGAAAAACCCCGTTGCATGTCACGACTGCGCTGACGGTTCATGGAGATAGTAAAAGTGCTGGACATGTGAAGCTTCTCAATCGAGTTGCATACATTTTATTTCGTATGATCAAGCGCAACGTATTCGCACAAGTTTAGCATCGTATACTACAGAAAAGTCTCAAGTGGGAATACCTATTTCAGGACATTTCAATACAGCAGAATTCACAACAATGGCCTTCGATAACTTCGATCATTTGGAAAGTTACGGATCTGGATTGAGTGGCATGCACAACACTGTCTTCATTCTACTCCAATCCATGTCATCAGCGCGCTTCGAAAAACCCCTCATTTCTGAAACCAATGTAAAATCTGATGCAAGAACCTTCGATACCGACCTCGAATGTCAGAAACTACGTAATTAGACAAAATTTTGTAGACTTCTTTTCATAACAACTGAAAGTCTCATTACCGAAAATGTAGTAACACCGGATGCCTACAAGACAATCAGACGTGATGATTTCATCTGGGTGCTATGTCGTATCAGTTTTTTCGAGGAATTACGTGAACTGTTGAAGAAGAAGGAATTTCAAACGGTCCCTGGGTGGTCTGCATTCAATTCACTTATTATCACCGATTCAAAGTGACGATGTAAAATGACGGTAGAATTTCTGCCGATCCTTTCTTACCCTGTGTCTGAGTTTGTCACTGTTTATACCAGTTTATGCAACGCCAAGGAAGTTTTGCAAGGCTTGAACCAAAAAAAGTTACCTGTGTTCTGTGATGAAGGCGTCTACTCAATTGGATCGCGGTGAAAAATTCAAGAATATCGTTCTAATGTTGGGAAATTTTCATTTATTAACTTCCCGACCCGACGGTAGGAAGTTATTGTAATGACCCCGAAAATGAAATGTTGAATTTCGATGATTTGTCCACGTTTCGTGACCTCCAGAGTCATCCTGAAACGTTTCTGAAGAAATGTATGTGTGTGTGTGTGTGTGTGTGTATATGTGCGAGCGTTGCACCGTATGTGAATGAATTTTTCTCCAACGATTTCTCCGGAACGAACGAACCGATTCAACTTTTTTTTTTTGATCGATGCGTCTTCATGTAACTTAGAACTGATTAGATTATGGGAATGATCGCCTCAACGGTTTTCCAGTTATCTGCATAAAACATTTGAGAAAATGTCATACAACGTTACTTTTACTGAAATTCGACGATTTTATCTGAAATAACAATGAAATTTGAATCAATTTGGTGTAATCGCTGCGTCATCATGTATCTTGAGTGTAATTGGATTTTGACCGAAGTCTTCTCAGTGGTTTTTTAGTTATTTCAATAAAACTTTCGAATTTTGCAATTTGAAAAAAAGGGAAAATTGAAGAAAAGGTTGGGGAATCTTGGAGTGAGTCAACTTCCAAGTAGAAAACTTTTCAAGTAGATGAACTTTGGAGTTGAGAAAATTTTGAAGTGGGTTCAACATTGAAGTGGACAAAAATTTTCAAGTGGATTTAACTTTTGATTGGATAGTTGGGAAATTTTGAGTGGGTTGCCTTCAGAATTGAAAAATTTTGAAGTGAGGACATTCTCATTTCTTTTGTTGCAATTCGACCTCTGGTTTTTCAATCGATGCGTTTTGATGTAACTTAGAACTGATTAGATTATGAGATCGATCGCCTCAGCGCTTTGTCAGTTATTCGCATAAAACATGTAAAAAATGACGATTTCGTGAAAATTCAATGATTCTATCCGAAGAAATCTTATCATTCTCATTTTTAACTTCCCGACCCGAAGGGAGGAAGTTATTGTAATGACCCCGACAATCGAATGTGGAATTTCGATGATTTCTCCACATTTCACGACCTCCGGAATCATTCTGATACATTTTTGAAGACATGCCTGCATGTGTGTGTGTGTGTGTGTGTGTACGTATGCGACCAAAATTTTGTAAAACGATATCTCCTGAACGAATGAAGCGATTGATTTTTTTCTTCCTTCAAACGATGTGTGTTCATGTAACTTAGAACTGTTTAGTTTATGAAAATAATTGACCCAGCGGTTTTTTATTTATCCGCATAAAACTTGTAAAAAAATGCCAAAAAGCGTTAATTTCATAGAAATTCGACCATTTTACCCTTGGTAACGATCAGATTTGAATTAATTTTGTGTAGTCGATGCGTCTCCACATAACTTGATTCTCATTGGATTTTGAGCAAAATCGCCTCAGTGGTTGTTGAGTTTTTTAAATTAAAACTTTCGAATTTTGTCATTAAAAAAAAGGGAAAGTTGGAAAATTTTAGAGTGGATTAACTTTGAAGTTACAAAATTTTGAAGTGGGTCAACTTTGAAGTTGGAAAATTTTGAAATGGGTCAACTTTGAAGTTGCAAATTTTTAAGTGGATCAGATTCGGAGTTGAGAGAATTTTGAAGTAGGTCAAGTAAAAAGTGGGTTTAACTCAAACTTGACTGAAGTTTGAGTTTACTTAAATTGCAAATGCGTTCTTTGCGAAATCACCTTAAGGGTAATGCCACAATGGATGCAACGCTAAAGGCATGCAACGCATGTAATAATCATCCAACTGTTTTCCGAATATTTTTGACAATGAATAGCGTTGCGTATAGCATATGCCGTATTCACTGTGGCATGACCCCAGCGTCAACAAAAACAAATGGTTGGGAAGTTATTGGTTCGACCCGTAATGGGTCACACCCAATTCCACCAACTCTTACCGGTCACACCCCAACGAAGGAGCGCGCGAAGCGCGTGACCGGGCCTAATTTTTTAAAATTGTAGCTAGCTGCATAGAAAAATTATTGAGGGGTAGTGGTGTGGAACATATCTTCATTGAAACAGAAGCATATAGAGTCAATACAACCGAACAAGTTCTCAGTGGAACAAACTACGCACGTTCGGTTAGGGGATATTTAATACTTGGAGAAGCATTGATTCGTCTTCAATTACAAGCCTTTCTCAATGAAGTAGAATTCGTGTCTTATGGTGAGAAAATTTCTTCCATTGGAATGCTTAATTCTACATTTAATGAAGAGTGCTTTGATGAAGCAGCGATTTTGAATTCCTTGAAGGGAAAACTGAGGCTGAGTGATGATTTTGACAACTTTATCGAACGCCGTAGTGATGAATCGAATCTATTCAAATACTGAAGTAATGTTTCATGCATGATACAGGTTTTGAGAGATTTGATTCGAGCTGACCCTACTGGTGATTGGGAATTACATATCGATTCCGTTAAACGAGCATTGCCAGTGTTCCACTTATTTGGCAACGTAAATTACGCACGCTGGGCCTCTTATTATTTGAATGATGTGTTACTATTACCCCAAATACATCCCGAGGTATACCAGCAATTTTTATTGGGTAAATTTACAGTTAAACAATCAAATTCCAATTTTTCATCGGTGGCTACATATCAAGCATTAGAAAATGCAATAAATCGATCCCAGCGAAGCACGTCAGGTATCATCGGTTCTACTCGCAAGAAAATATTCATTGCAGCGTGGAATATAGTGTATCATGAGATATTAGGAATTTCCAACGGATATCGCCAAGTCACCAGAATCAAAAATGATAATTACGAGCTGAAGGTACATCATGAATTATCTCCGTCCTGTGTTGCCCAGAGAGAACAAGCAGTTCTGAAGGTAACAGAATATTTTCAAGACCATGTGAACCCTTTCGCTCCAGGAAAACAACCTCTCCATAATGTCGTCACACAAGAGTTGGTGCCTCCTGATACAACTGAATTGATTTTAAATGTTTTTGAACAAGGCTGTGACACTTTTAAGCGGTTTTGTTCAGAAAGATTTGATAACAAAAAGATACCGATGTCAGCTACTATACAAAAAATAAATTTCCCTCTTTAAAATTCAAAAGGAAAGAAATGATGAAGCCGAAACCCAAACTGCTTGATCGAGAGATTGAATCAGCACGGCGGATATTCAATTTAGCTGAAACCCATAAATTTGATATGAAGAAATTGTTCCAGTATGAATTGTTAAACCATAATAGCTTTTTTGAAGATGATGGTACACTGAAAAAAGAGAAAACGAAAAGCATACTGACGAATCAATTATTAATGGGCCTGGAAGATCAATTGTGGAACCCTCTATCATCGGAATCCTTGAAATTAACGGTGGTGGTAGATGTTATGCTTCATTGCCACAAAATTAATTGGAAAGACTTAATAAAACACAAACACTTGAAGAATTTCGCTTCGATGTTCAGTGCGATATTGGGGATTCCAGAATGTGGAGTACTTAGAATTGATTTTGTATTTGATTCCTATGTGAAGAAATCCCTGAAAAGTAATGCACGATCGCTAAGATACACTTCCGAGGCTATCAGCATGCATCAAATCACAGAAGGTACACCAATCTCGGTGCAGCAGAACACTTTTTGGGCTGATGGAAACAACGAAGTACTTCTGCAACACTTCTTGAGATCATGCATTTTGAAAAATGCTCATCAAATTTGGCCGAATATTGAAATAATTCTCAGTGCTACAAATAACGTTGAATGTCAATCGACTTCCCAGCGTTCACTCACTACGTTGGATTACCGGCAGAATCAACACATTGAGGAGGCAGATACACACATCATGCTACACATTGCACATGCTGTACAAGAAGATCAAAAGAATATACTGATTCTATCCAGTGACACGGATATGGTCGTGCTCGCTCTGTATCATTGTCATCGTTATATGAAAGATGGCCTGCAGGTATCAATCTCACTATAATAATCATTCTCCATTCCACCTAAGTTTCGATGAAATTCACTATGCTATCTTTATTGATTTTTCCAAACACTCTGGATGACACTGGGAGGAGGTAAAAAGAAGAACTATGCCGATTTCTCGAGTCACAACACTTCACGGACCTGAAAAGTGCAATGTAATGATTGCTGCCCATCACCTAACCGGATCTGATTATACCAGTAAAGTAGGGAAAGGCAAACGACACGCCTTGAATGCCAGCGCCACAAAATATCTTGCGAACTTTGGTTCTGGTAATAAATGCCAATATTATTAATTGTTCTCAATTGTACGATGTGTGGGATGTTCATTTAGTATATTTTCATCCCATATTACAGATGTTACTGCTCAAGGTATTTCAAATGCAGTTGAGGATGCCGAAAAATATCTCATCAAAGTTTGCCATGCAAAACAAACATGCAGGACTTTCGATGATTTACGGTATTGGGAATATCGTCACGGCAAAAATCATTCCATTGCTCAATTACCACCAATGAGTAATTCAATTCGTCTTCACATCCTCAGAGCATTGTATATTACGTACATGCAAAAGACGTGCTTAGAACAGCCCCCGAATTCTATATTAGATCCTTGTTCATTTGGTTATTACGAGGAAAATGAATTATTATATCCAGCAAAGGCAACTTCTCTGTTTCCAACAAATGATCACTTGGTACCTAATTGTAATTGTACAAAATGTACAAAATCTATCCTGTACGTGTTTAAAGAATAATCTATCGTGTATTTCTTATTATTCGTGCCTCACATTGGAAACATGCCGAAATCCCTGCATCCACAAATGAAGGTATTCATCATACTTTTTTTCATTCATACTTATGGTAAGTAGACGTATAGAAGCTTTAAACTGCAGTACGAATTTCTGTGATATTTGTGAAAACAAAATGTTAATTTTATATAGTACATATCGAAAATTGCTGTGATATGCGTGGACCGAATTGTACAATTTTATTATGACTCTCGTACTATGTCAATTTTTATGACATTCGTGGACCAAATTGTACAATTTTATTATTACTCTAGTATTAGGTGAATTTCTGTGATATTCGTGGACCAAATTGTACAATTTTATTATGACTTTAGTATTATGTCAATTTCTGTGATATGCATGAACCAAAATGTAAATTTTATGGTAACTATTGAAAATGTTTGAAGCATATAGCGTATGCAAGGAGGGACTGAGATGTTTAGAAAAATTTATGTGATATTCGTAAACCGAAATGTACAATTTTATCATTGATTATTGAAATAAACTGAGAAGTGTAGGTGAATTTAAAAGCCATCCAGAATATTTGTTACCTGTAATTTTATTACGTATCATATGTAATAAATGCCATCGAATTTACATAAATAAGGGATGTCCATTGATCTACGATGATGAATATATATCCCTGTTTGATCACATCGCTCAAAAACATCTCAATATATTCTCCAAAAGGTTTAAAAGACCATCTTATCTCATTCGCCTGTCCACGAGTACTGCGTTTTCTGTGACATCGGTGATTTACAACAATATGGAAGAAAATTGCACGTCATTCTACTCGTTATTGATTGAAGAACAATTTCCATTCCACTTTTCTTAAATTCGGTTGCTTTCGTTTATGTCAAAGATCCTCAAACCTACGGAGGCGGCTTCCGTGGTATTCGGTTCAAATGGCGCACCCGCGCGACGTGTGAAAATGTCGATATCTTGTTAGTTAATAAAGATATTTCAAAAAAAATAAACACCGTTATCTTTGTTACTTATTGCAGAACCTTTTTTGTAATAAACATTTTTAAGTGCAACGTCATTTTATGACGTTAATAGTGCCGAAACGTCCAGTGGTGGGCGTACTGGCGGGGGATTCCAATGAGAGCACGGCGCGTTGTATTGCAATATTCATATAAAAAAAACTATTTGGAATATTTGAAAAAATCAAACGCCATTGGATTCCTTGTGAATCCTGGCTTATTTTTTGTTTGAACTTTTTTCACATGTGACCCAAAATGGCTGCGAGAGAACCATTTAAACATTTAAATTGTTAATAATAAGCTTTTGTGGTGAAATTCCGCCGGCGCACCAAGAAATTCGGATTCTACACCAAAAAAACTGTAAAAAAAATCTTGCTTCAACAATTCTTCTGAAAATGCATACTGAATCCCCCTCAGCGTATCGACTACAGGTGGATAGTTATATGTCCTGAAGTGCAATGTGACTCGAATTGAGTCATTTTTTCAACTATTACTAGTCAAAAGATTTTTCGCTTTGTCATTTATGCATTTTTCCCGGCAACGAATTTTTGGGAGAAAAAAGTCATTTCTTCAATGAAGAAGGACTGAAAAACAATTATTGTCCTTTCGGGAAAATATTGATAGTTGTATCCCCTAAAATTTTAGCTTAACATTTTCTACTAAAAAGAAATCGAATCTGTTATGCCCCGAAATAACGTTATGAAATTCCTCTGTTGATCCGGATAATATGAGGACACGAAAGTGGCACATATTATTCGAAACAAAACAGGGAATCAAGAAATAGAAAATAACGTCGAATATTCGTGTTTCAAAACCGCGTATATTCGACGAATGTATATAACTGGGGTGCAGCGTCAGCGTGTCGCGCCCCGACGACTGACCTTTGCGCGCGCCTGGAGACGTCACCCGATGCCTCGCAGGTGTGCGACGAAGACAATGACCTGATGCAATCATACACGATGGAATATAAAAACTCGTAAATTCGTTGCCTCTTGGCCAGTAATTCGACATCTCTTTTTCTCACTGTTACCTCTTTTGTATTTCTGTTCGCCCGATACCTTTTGTCTCGGAGTGAATCTTTAATTATTTAAAATCGGTAAAGGTAATGAATAAAAGTCAATAGTGCGTAAAAATAATTATTTCTATTATTTATCCGCGTGTGATAATCCCTTTCATCGAACTCAACCGCTCGGGTCCATTACAAATCGCTCTAAAAATTTCATGAAAACTCGGTCTCATATCCTACTTCTAAAGAAAAAATCGACAAGACAATCGGACAAATGATTTTTTTTTATTTCGGATTTGTTGTAAAATTACTTCTATTACGATAATTATTATCGATTTAATAATTAATGCTATTTAAATTTAGTTCTTTCCAAAAAAAAATTGAACGATTTAAAAGTTATTGTGATTGCGAGCGTTTATCGCAATGAATTTAAGATTGCATTTTCTAATCGTTTTGGAATTGTGAAAGTGTGTCTATTTAATTTGGTCAATGTTATCACCTCACGTAAAATGTTGAAACAACTTTCTGTGGTTGAAACAACTTGTGAAGATAATTTTTCCTTCAACAGGGAATTCATATGAAGATGCAGGCTCACATGGCAAAATGAAAATGCCTTCGAATGAAGCAGAACTCAAGCCTGTATCGACTATCATTCCCATACTAGAATATGGCTTGGAATAAGTCATTCTTCCAACTATTACTAGTCATAAATTTTTTTCCTTTGTCATTTATGCATTGCTCCCGGAAATGAATTTAAAAAAAAATCAGTCGTTTAACGAAGAATGACTGCCAAATAATCATTGTCCTTTGGTGAAAATATCGATCATTATATCCTCAAGTTAACCCTGAAATTTCAGATTAAAAAATCCAGATTTCAAGAAATTGCAGATTGAAAAAAAATTTATTTTGCCATAACGGCTCTAAAAATTTAATAAATTGAATTTAGTTGCATTTATTTTGAAGCATGTTCAATTCCCTCCCAATGTGTGACAACCATGATTCGATTCCTAATTATTAAATTCAACTATTTCGACTTTTTCTCAAATAATCGAAATTCAAGTGGAAAAAGTGAATTTTTTTTTAAATCGTAACTCGCTGACAAATAATCGTATCGCTGGAAAAATTTAATGAGAGTTTGATCTTATGTACTCCTTGTCAGAAAAAAATCGGCAAGACAATCGGAAACACGACGTTTTTTTCATTTCGGATTTGACGTGGAATTGCTCTAATATAAAACATTTCAAGTATATCTAATTTTTCATCAGCACTCGCAGTTGCTAAAATCTTGGATTTCTTGAACTTGAAAGTATTTTTTTCTCATCTGCATGAACCGAAAGACCTGACTGATAATTGTCAAATATTCTAGATGAAGTAAATCACACGGATTCATATCGGGAGAACATGATGTGTGGAAAAGTTCTACCCAACCTTCATTGTCAATTAATGCTGAACGATGCATGCTTTACGTGGTCCGGCCTTATCGTGTAAAATAAGGGGACTTGTTATGTGATGCTGTTGTGTCCATTTGGGAATATTGTCTTCCAAAAACGCCTTATAACGTTCAGATCTCATCGTTGTATTTTCTGCATAAGTCGTCCAAAAAGCGATCCCTCTTATATCCATTGGTACTGTCAGCAGCATCTTCCATTCGTGAAGTTCTGCACGTTGTAATCTTGGCGCTGACATACCTGGTTCTACCCAAGATCGTGATTAATGTTTTTGAAGAGGGGTATAGATTTCGACCCAACTCTCATCTACAAACAGGAGCCTAGAAACTATATTTTTCTTACGACGATACCACGCCAAGTTGCTACGTGCAGCTTCATATCGAAATTTGTTTTGATCGTCAGTTAACCTGTGAGGTATCCATGTTGCCAATTTATTGAGCAGACCTAAATCTTCGGTTAGTACTCTATGCACAGTCGAATGAGGAATAACAAGTTGGGTGGAAAGATCGTTGACACTCACTCTAGGTGACAGACGGAGAGCTTTTACAATTCTTTTTCTCCCTTCTAATCTATTTGATGACATTGGTTGAGGGACCCGCACCTCATCTTCAGCGGACGTTCGACATCGTTTATACGCATTGAGCCAGCGTGGTATTATTCATTTATTTAATGCATTGCGGCCAACACATCTCACTAATAACCCGCGCGCAACTCCTTCAAAGTAATCTAATAGGGCACAAAATTTCAAGAATATTCGTTGTTCCACTACACTCGCAGATTTTTTCAATTCTTCCATCGTAAATACTGCAACGTAATTAAAACGAAACGTATACGACACTGCTATACTGAAGGAGCAATACTACCATGTTACTATTTTTTTCGTCAGATGGCGCAATACCATGCCAGCTGGAAAGAAAAAGGTGACACCAGAAGAGGGATGACCTAATATTTTGCGGTTGCCATAACACTCTGAAAAAGTGGCTTTATACGATGTAGTTTTTTTTATCAAGGTTTAAATATTTGCACCTGAAGAGAAATTCTATTCTATACCAATTGTATTCACGTCTCTTCCTTCGAGATCAAGTATGTAGTATCTCCATCGCCCTGCCGTGTCGCCACAACATTCAGAATCAAAACAAGACTTTTGGCTGGTTTCACTATGTACTCCAAATGCCTCTATATCTCATTCTCTTTCGTCGAATCAAGGGAAAATTGGAGCAAAGACTAACAATGCTGGTTAAATTGTCATTTACGCGACGTTTCGCTGATATATTTCAGCTTCCTCAGGCTCTGGAAATTAAATGAATTACAATTACAAAACGATCAACATTAGTAAGCCCAACAATGTCTTGGAAATATATAAGTATCATTCTAACATAACAATTGATTCTAATACTCTATGTTAAAATTAAAATTAAAAATCAAAACCAATTGGACAAATACCTTGACTTAAACCCCATTTAGTCCGACTATTAAATAACTCATCGTATGGGGATTCAGATACATTGAATTAACAGAAACACACAACAAACAAGTGTACAGCAGTTCGACACCATCGTGCGAATGACAGCCGATGTCCGATGTCCCCCTGGTCAGAAGTTGATCCATTAACCACTCTATTAGTGGCGCCACGTCCTGGATCCCCACTCAACACGTCGGTAACTGGAGTATCCCGAGAGACTGACATTCAAACTTCCTCAGCAAGCTGTTATACATCGAACTTAAATGTTGCGTGTCCTCCCGTTTATTCACCGTCGTGTCTAAATTGATGTGTATCATTTCATTGATGTTCTTCTTCCTCCAATTTTGTTCCACGTCAAGGATAGACGTATCTTCAAATATGAATCGATGTTCAGTGCTGAAATGATGGAATGCTAACGCGGTTTTCTCATCTTTATTGTACTTCTTAGGAGCACAATCATTTTTATGCTGCCTAATCACTACACCGAGAAGTTGTTTCGTCTGACCCACGTAGCGTTTCTCGCAGTCACAAGGGATCTTATATATCACACCTGCCATCTCCAACGGTGGTGTGGGATCTTTAAGCTTTGAATAAAGATCTCCTACTCTCCTGAGGTTGTATGGTACAAACCTCGAATCAGTGCGCTTTAAACATCTGTTTAAACGATTCCACAGCCCATTAATCAGTGGAAGTCTGAAACTCCGTTTCGTGTCCGGTTCAACTCTAGTAGTATATCCATCTCTCCGTTCTTGAAAGCTATTCACACACTTTGAGATGAACTTTACCGGATAGTTGTTGTTGACAAGCACCTTCTTCACTCGGTTCAGATTCTCCCTGTGGAAATCCTCATGGCTCAGGCCTATTGCTCGATGAAGCAATCCGAAAACTACTCCAATCTTCTGAGAGGTTGGATGGTTGGACTTAAAATTGATAATTCGTCCCGCGCTGGTCGGGTTTTGGTACCAATTTGTTTTCAGTAGCCCATTGCTCTCCCGGACGACCTGGACGTCTAGAAAGTTGATCGTGCTGTCAGTTTCTATCTCCAGTGTGAACTGGATTCGCCGGTGGACCAAGTTGAACAGGTCTTTAACTCTCTCAACCTCATTTCCTGGAACTGGGAGAATTGTATCGCCCACATACAGTTTGATCCAGGGAATCTCGAAGGGTAATTCGCTCACAACCTTGGATATGACGTAGTCCATAACAAGGCTAGCTAGGATCGGGCTAGCAGAATTCCCCATGCTGCTTCCATCCACTTGGTTGTAAATCTCATTGTCGAAAGAGAAATAACTCGCCTCAAAGCCGAAATGGACAAAGCAACTGTTCATCAACTTGAAACGTAACTTCAAGTCTATCCATGAGAACCAATTTAGGCTAATCAAACATAAAAATATTGATAAACTTGAGCGTCTACTCCAAGAAACAATCGTTCCATCGAACATCGAAACATCGAAACATCGTTTAAAGTCTCAACTCACCAGAACTCGACAATTCATAACTTCACAACCACTCAAATCCCAGAAGAAGTAAAAAGGATTTTATGCCGAGAACCAAAGTTTGGTCTGGATATTAGCAACAATTGCCTACCTATCCTGACGTTAATTAAAGACCTTGAACTTTGTATTCAAGATCTGATTGTTGAAGGCGTTGATGATAAGGACGAAGCAGAGGAGAGGAGACACATCAGATCCGACATGATTTACATCATTTCTAATTTCCAGAACAGATCTACGGTTAAGAGAAGAGACCAGCTTTCGAGTGAATTGAGAGCGACGAGGAACTTCTTAAGGGACAATGACCAGATTTTGTTGTGTAGATCTGACAAAGGGGGTGCCACGGTACTTATGTACAAAGTTGAATACCGGGAAGTCATGAAGGAAATGTTAAAAGATGAGTCAACGTACAAACTGATCAACAAAAACCCCACAAGAAGGTTTCAGAGGAAAGGGAACATGATCGTTGACGCACTGAAGAAGAGGAAAGTGATTGATGACGAAAAAGCTAAGTCCTTGAAGACATACACTGCGGTAATACCGAAAATGTATGGTCTTAGAAAAGTTCACAAGGATGGGTGTAAAATGCGGCTGGTAGTCAGCTGCATTGGAGCACCGAGTTAAAAAATTGCTAAGTACGTGCATCGACTGTTATTTCGGGTGGAAGAGCAATCAAATTACAGCATAAAAAAACTCAAAAGAATTCGTCAACTTCGCTAGAGGTGTCACACTTCCAGATGGTTACGTTCTCATCTCGTTAGACGTAGTTTCATTATTTACCAACATACCGCAGCAGTTAGTCACTGACATAATTGAAGAGAAATGGGATGTATGGGCTCCATTGGTCCCAGCTCCGAAAGATGTTGTGATTGACTTAGTTAATTTCTGCTTTGAGCTGAGTTATTTCTCTTTCGACAATGAAATTTACAACCAAGTGGATGGAAGCAGCATGGGGAATCCTGCTAGCCCGATCCTAGTTAGCCCTGTTATGGACTACGTCATATCCAAGGTTGTGAGCGAATTACCCTTCGAGATTCTCTGGATCAAACTGTATGTGGACGAAACAATTCTCCCAGTTCCAGGAAATGAGGTTGAGAGAGTGAAAGACATGTTCAACTTGGTCCACCGGCGAATCCAGTTCACAGTGGAGATGGAAACTGACAGCACGATCAACTTTCTAGACGTCCAGGTCGTCCGGGAGAGCAATGGGCTACTGAAAACAAATTGGTACCAAAAACCGACCAGCGCGGGACGAGTTATCAATTTTAAATCCAACCATCCAACCTCTCAGAAGATTGGAGTAGTTTTCGGATTGCTTCATCGAGCAATAGGCCTGAGCCATGAGGATTTCCACAGGGAGAATCTGAACCGAGTGAAGAAGGTGCTTGTCAACAACAACTATCCGGTAAAGTTCATCTCAAAGTGTGTGAATAGCTTTCAAGAACGGAGAGATGGATATACTACTAGAGTTGAACCGGACACGAAACGGAGTTTCAGACTTCCACTGATTAATGGGCTGTGGAATCGTTTAACCAGATGTTTAAAGCGCACTAATTCGAGGTTTGCACCATACAACCTCAGGAGAGTAGGAGATATTTATTCAAAGCTTAAAGATCCCACACCACCGTTGGAGAGGGCAGGTGTGATATATAAGATCCCTTGTGAGTGCGAGAAATGCTACGTGGGTCAGACGAAACAACTTCTCGGTGTAGTGATTAGGCAGCATAAAAATGATTGTGCTCCTAAGAAGTACAATAAAGATGAGAAAACCGCGTTAGCATTCCATCATTTCAGCACTGAACATCGATTCATATTTGAAGATACGTCTATCCTTGACGTGGAACAAAATTGGAGGAAGAGGAACATCAGCGAAATGATACACATCAATTTAAACACGACGGTGAATAAACGGGAGGACACGCAACATTTAAGTTCGATGTAAGACATCTTGCTGAGGAAGTTTAAACGTCAGTCTCTCGGGGTACCCTAGTTACCGACGTGTTGAGTGGGGATCCAGGACGTGGCGCCACTAATAGCGTGGTTAATGGAACAACTTCTGACCAGGGGGACATCGGACATCGGCTGTCATTCGCACGATGGTGTCGAACTGCTGTACACTTGTTTGTTGTGTGTTTTTGTTAATTCAATGTATCTGAATCCCCATACGATGAGTTATTTAATAGTCGGACTAAATGCGGTTTAAGTCAAGGTATTTGTCCAATTGGTTTTGATTTTTAATTTCAATTTTAACATAGACTGTTAGAATCAATTGTTAGGTTAGAATGATACTTATATATTTCCAAGACATTGTTGGGCTTACTAATGTTAATCGTTTTGTAATTGTAATTCATTTAATTTCCGGAGCCTGAGGAAGCTGAAATATATCAGCGAAACGTCGCGTAAATGACAATTTAACCAGCATTGTTATTCTTTGCTCCAATTTTCCCTTGATTCCTACCACTTACATTAACACCATGGAGCTGAACACTATTGAAAAATAATATAATTATGAGAAAACGTAGACAATCATCAACAGAAGAACGGGACCATCTGGAGAGAAAAATTCGACGACTCCAGGATAAATTGGAAGATGCTTTGGAGAGGCAGGGTTCGAGAAAAGGTAGGCGTTGGAAATCATCACTGAATTGGGGTTATACCTCACACGCATTGTCAACGATTATTTCAAGTCACTGCTGGTCCAACCTGCAGTTGAAGAAAAATCTTAGATTCACGATCGGTCCAACTGACTGATGAAGTCTTTCATTAATTCACGTTTTGATCAAGTAAAGATTATACCGTCACATACGTTATCAACGGTCATTAAATTTCACTGCTGGTCCAACCAGCAGTTGAAAAGAGAAATCTCCGAGTCTCGGCCGGTCCAACTGACTGATGAAGTTGCGATGGTTCGAATCGTCGCAGGTCAAATTTAAAAATTGTAAAAATTCTAAGGTCGATCTGAGTCTTAGGGGGAACTCACACCCCCATTTCCCTTCAAGAAAAATTTATAATAGAAGCCATCAGGGCATCGTGAGGTTCGATAGGATATTTCTAATGGAATATTTCGATTATTTCGAGCTGAGGAAAACGAAGAGGAGACCCCGAGAAAAATCTCTTGGGGTCACATCAAGATGACGACCCTCAGGACGATGTCCACTAGACCATCAGCCTCCACAGGATGCGAACAAAACGCACTGAAGGATGGGAGGATGCCTTGAGGAATAGCAGAGCAATCTGCCGAGTCGAGGAAACAGCAGGACACCGAGAAGGATAATCATGATAATAATCGCGCGAATTAGATCATTCTTGATGCCCGAGTTTCAGGGTCAATGGTCGTATCGAGGTAGTCCAGGACAGAGAGGGGGAATAATAGCCCCCACCCTTTGGATATTCCTCATTTTTGGAGACTGATGGGCTACATGAAAGGATCGAGGCTCGTCAGTTTCCCCCGAGACTCTTTAATAGTCACGGGTTAAAAGTATTAGCAAAATAACAGCTTGAGTAACAGAATTTGCCGCATTTCAAGAAATTACAGTCATAGATGGGGAAGTTTGGGGAATCAAAGTAAAAGTTGGAACTCGAATAAATATTGGAGATCAGCAAGATCTAACTGTTGGCTAGTTGCAGCATTTTTCTGGGAGGATTTCGAGGTTTTCTGGGCACGAGAAACTCATGGACGACCTGAGGACAACCCTGAACCATGAAACGAGGGCTGAGTGAGATAAGTACCCATGGTAACGGCTAAATTCTTGGTTTTCCGCGGTCTCAAATCATTTAGAAGGGAATTTTCCCCCGTTTATTAAGTTATGTAAATATTTTTACGTTAAAAGTTACACGAATTACTTCTGGTTAGTTGGTGATCGTAATAGATCAAATTTCTTGCTTGGTTGCCACCGCAGGGTCGTTCTGACCCTCCGAAAAATCTGGATTTATCATCATTTTCCCTATTTTATCAAATATTGAATAGTATTTTCTGTTTTATACATTTTCCTATTTAATTTGGTTAAAACAATAGAATTGCTTCTTTGGAGTATAAAATTGGTGATCGTGTCTCATTTTGTGGGTATTTTTGGGATTTTTGAGTAGTTTCAAGATCAGGAATTCGAAGAGAGAGTATCATCCTCTCTCCCCCTTACTGATAAGAGTTCGGGCAAAATTAATTAAATAACAGTGGAGTAAGTTTTGAAAATATTGATGGTTTTGTCTATTTTGCACTGAGTAAAATAAAATAGACTGGCACATAGAGCATTTTGGGCATCCCTATTTGTTTATAGGTGCTTTTGGGTTTGATAATGATATTTTTTGGAGTGAGAATTTTGAGATTCGTCACAAAGTCTTTCATTCACGTTTTGTTCAACTAAAAAAAAACCGTGAGTACAATTTGAGTTTAAAAAATTATTTTTTCTAGATCGTAGAGGTCGTTTTCCAAGTTCGAGGCCTCGCCATCACAAACGAAAACATGAAAGAAACGCTTCCTGTTCAAAAGGAGCCTACTCCCGTTCAAGGAAACGGTCACGCTCTCGAAGGTCTTTGCACTGACGGCAGTTATACAAGAAGTGGTTCATCGTATGATACTAAAAGATCTCCACTAAGACATTAAGCTTCCTCATCTAGATCGAGTGTGGACACTAGTCACTCAGACGTGGCTCCAATAGACCCGGGTATAGGAGCTTCCAGCCAAACGGTGAATGCTCAGACTTCTCAGTCTCCTGCTCGCATACTGAACCTCCCTCACAGGGTGGGTAATACTACAGTAAGTGCTCAAGTAGTGTCTCAGCCAGTAGCGCCAGCTCAGAGCAAAGCAGACGATCAGATAACCCCAGCAGCTAATGATGATACAGAGCCACCGCTCCAAGCAGACGAACTGGAGGCTATTGGTGAAAAAATTATAAAAGACAGAGCCTTAGTTCCTTCAGCATACTCGGTAATTCTTGACAAGTTCAGCTTACACGATATTATTAAAAAGGGCCTTCCTGCAGATGAACGTAAAAAAATCATCGATAAATTTCTGCTACCCAGTAATTGCTTGTTCCTCGGACCAGGAAAATTAAATTCGAGTGTGAAATCATCAGTACAAGACACAATCATGAAAAGAGACACTCTAATCATCGAGAAACAGTATAAGCTATGTGTGTGCCTGAGCGGATTGATGCCAATCTGTTCTTTGATGCTACAATTGCCAGTTAGTGACGAAAAATTAGCCATACTGTCTGCCTTTACGGGAGTCACTCGCCTTTTCACAGACATCCAACATGACGAGACGTGCACTCGACGTAGTTTGCTGCTGAACAACGTAAATTCTTCTATGCGAGATACCTTGTTGACAACAATTCCAAATGAATGGCTCTTTGGAGGGGACCTGGAAGAAAAAATCAAAGCTGCCAAGACAACGGCAATAGTCCCGAGTGCACTGAAGCCCAATCAGTTGCAGAACCAAGCCCATTCTGCTCCAAAAAACGGGAAGGGCCGGCCAAGCCGACCGACAACGGCGAATCATTGCACCTCTACGTCAGGCGGGCAGAAGAACCAGCAACTCCAGAAACGCAAATTTACTCCAACTTCGGAGGGCTCCCGACAATGCTCGAGTCAGTCTCACTCGAGGCACAGGAGATTTTAGAACCGGTAGGCTGTATAGCAGGTCGCTTGAAAGGGTTCATAGACAAGTGGGGACAAGTTACTTTGGATAATATTGTTTTGACTTGGGTTAAAGGCTTGAAAATTCCATTCACATCTCCGGTTTTCCAAGCGGCACTCCCTTTGGAAACCCAAAGATCGACTGAAGAACTGTCTGTCATAAACGACTTGATCATTGAGTTGATAAAGAAGGGAGCTATCCAGGTGGCAACTCGGTGTAACGATCAATTTGTTTCTTCTATTGTTCTCTCGCCAAAACCTGATGGTTCACACAGATTATTTTGAATTTGAAAAGATTGAATACATTTATTGAAGCTCAGCACTTTAAACCGGAGGATGACAAGATCGTTCGTCGTATCCCCAAAAAGAATTGCTATATGGCTAACATAGACTTGAAAGACGCCTATTATTTACTCCCAGTAGCTGAAGAGAACAGAAAATACTTGTGTTTTCAATTTTCAGGGAAATTACAAAGTGACAAATGAGAATAGGTGAAAGTTAAACTGCAACTAGTTCTGTTGATTGATGTAGGAAAGGAAGGATTATCATGTTTGTAGTCACAATGGACTTTGCAAATTTATTTGCAATTAGAGTTGCATTTCATTTTTTTTTAAGTAGAAATTCTTACGGTGAAAGAATTGACCAAATACATATGAGGCCGTATGACTAATGGTAAATATTCTCGAAGTGTCCTCCATCAGAATTTGCGCAATAGTCAAAGCGTTTCTGAAAACTATGGAAGACGTCTTCAATTTTAGCTTGAGAAATATTAGAAACACCCTTCTGGATAGCGCTTATCAGAGCCTCTTTTGTCTGGGGATTGTCCGCGTAGCAGAAGTCTTTGAGATAACTCTACAAGAAGAAATCACACGAGTTCAAATCCGGTGAGTATGGTGGCCTTTCCATCCCTGCTCGGGCGAAGTGAGCATACCCTAAGCCGATGACGCAATCACCGTATACTTTGTGCAATGAAGCAAACACTTCATTAGTTCAATGAGGTATTGCACTGTCCTGCATAAAATAGAAATCTTTCACCAATCCTTGTTTCTTAGCGAATGGGAAAAATTTGGTTTCCAACATTTCCCGATAACTCTCTCCTGTAATCATCCCTTCTAAGATTTCCACATGTATTTGTTTGATCGACAGAGCTGCCCAAACTGTAACTTTGGTAGGGTAGAGCGGTTTTGCTATCGATGGATGTGGATTTTCACTCCCCCAAAATCGATAATTTTGTTTATTCACGTAGCTATAAAAGTAGAAATGAGCTTCATCCGTGAAAATAATTCGATTGGCTTCGATTTCAGCATTTTCCAACATTTACGTCAAAACTTTGCTGAATTCAAGTCGTTTCCCTATAGCAGCTTGCGTAAGCAATTGGTAGGAAGTAATTTTATAAGGATGAAGTTTGAGGAAATGTTTACTAATAAAACGTAGGGTCTCTCGGTTCAATTCTAACTTCGCAGCCGCCTTACGTATCGATTCAGTTGGCTGATTTTTGAAATGTCTTTCCACCTTGTCCACTACTTCTTCCATCCTTACTGTATAAGATGGACCCGGAAGATCATTGCGACGATTCTGTAGGTACCATAGTTGACAAAATTATCAATTACCCTACAAAAAAGAACACGTTGACTAAAAAAATTTATTGGGCACTAACCTCAAAAAAAATCGTACAGGAGAACTAAAAATTCCTACCGTTTGAGAGTGATTTCACTTCCAATTCTGTGACTACCAAACGTACTACGAAAGCCTCTATACGCAATTTTTTCCTCGGGAATAATAGCACTCAATGAGTTACACTTTTTCTTTGACGGTAAGCTTACTCATTTTGAAGAATATGAACTAGACCCTGGAGTGTCCCAACAGAATTTGCCAGGCTCCAAGTTTTAACCTACAACTGCCCAATTCCTGGTGACAAAGTGGAGAAGGGAATATAGGGGAAAAGTGGGTCACCTATTCCCATTTGCCACCCTGTACAAAAACGACGATATCTCGAAAAATTTCAAAGGGATGGCACAAATATTTTGTTGGATCTAGATGAATGGCATCAAAACGCACATTTTGAAAGAAAACAAGCAGGGGTTGAAGCCCACTCGACAGAAGGCATGTAACCATTACTTTTTGTGTCATTTATCTCTTTTTTTTTTGCTTCCGAATGAAAGCATTGTTTTTGGCCGATTTTTCGATTTTCTAATTTTGATTGGACATGGTCTGGAATGTTATGAAACGTGAAGAAATGATGTTTTTAGGGTCATGTCTGTATGTATATATGTGCAGATTTGGGCTTTTGGTGAACAATTTTTAGAAAATTCAACATAGATACGGTGAAATTTTTGGATACAAATTTGAAATTTCGGCTCGTGGTAGCTATGAGCGAGCTTTACTTTGCTGCGTTGTTTCAGCCCGATCGGTCCAGTGGTTCCTAAAATATATAACAACTTGTTTAAATTTCGTTTTTCCTCAATATCTCAACAATAACTGCACTGATTTAAATTTTTTTTTTAAACACTCGTCTCGATGGCCTCTATCTGGATCAATCATATCATATATACTGATTCATACAAAGTTTGGAGATATTGGCGATTTTCCGTGTTTTCATTATAAACCTTGTGCGCACGATAACTGAAAAAAAAATGGAGATAGCGACTTGAAATTCGGTATGCTTTTAGCTTTTATAATATAAAAGGTTTGTATTTTGAATAGGCACAATCGGCCAAGCGATTTTGGAGATATTCAAGTTTTCGTATAAATTTATTTCTTCAAATATCTCATGAACTACTCAACGGATTTCAATTTTTTTTCAAAATACTCGTCTCAGCGGCGACTATCTAGATCAATCAAAATATATATACCCGTTCATACAAAGTTTCAGAGATATTCCCGTTTTTCTTTTTTTTCATTCTTGTGCGCACGATAACTTGAGACAAAAAGAAGATATCAAGGGGAAATTTGGTATGGTTATATCTCTTATAATATTAAAAATCTGTATTTTGAATGGGCGCAATCGGCCCAGGGGTTTGGAAGATATTAATTTTTTTGTATAAATCCGTTTTATCAAAAGGTTAAATATAAACCTTTTTTTAAACAAAATGATTATATGCGTAGTAGAAAATATTGATGGTTTCTCATTCAATTTTCTTCTCGTCTTTCATCAAGAAAATGAATTGTTCGAAGACACTTTCGAAAAATTGCTCAGGATATCTTAAATCTTCGAAAAAATTAAAAAAAAGTTGTTATATGTCAGGAACTATTGACCGATCGGGATAAAACAACGCACCAAAATGATACATACAAAATAGACTCTAAAGACATCATTTCTTCATGTTTCATAATATTCTTGACTATTCGCAATCCTAATTAGTAGTAGTAGTAGTAGTTTATTGCATGTATACGAATTACAAAATTCAAAATGCAAGGGGTTCTGATTGATACAAGAAATGTGCAGTTTTAAGTTTATAAATTATCCAAGTAGAACAAGATTTGAAAAACAAGTGATGATACTCAATGGTAAGAATCATTCAAACAACTGGCGTTGATAAAATTCCAAGTGCAAGTGTAGATTTCCACAGGTAGCAAAACTAGGCTGGAACCACCGGGTTTCCGACAAACAGAAGATCAGCAAGAAAAGTCCCGGGTTGTAGCGAATATTTCTGGAGAAAACAATTCTGGGTCTAGGTCTTGATTTTGTCAAGTTGCTGATGGAGGGGGTGAACCTGGATTCGATCGACAAGGGGTGCAAAATACGAGCAGTGTTTTGGATGAAACCTTGTTTGACAGGCTTCCAAAAATGCCAAATTCCACCAATTTGAACTTTGCTATAGCCAACCTTGACTTCGTGACCTAATTCTCTTTGTTCTCTAGCTAGGTTCCTCGCCAGACAATAGATATCATATTCCGTTTTGGTTAAATCAGGATCGATGAATATTTTCGTACCTTTTAATTTTGAGCCCTTTGACCTGAGATTGCTCTACTTGAGTTCGTATGATGGAAGACTGACGACGATTGATTTAATCGGACCTTTGCCAAATTGCCTGATGTCCGCGATGATGTTCTCTAGATTGAATTGAGACTTGAAAAAGTGTTCAGTAGCCCCTCTCAAGTTGTCAGTAGAGCTAGCGAGCCCTCGAATAACAATATTACACTTCCTGAGAATACGGTCTTGAGATTTGAGCTTACGCTTTAGGAGCGCTAGTTTCTTCGGTTCTCTAGAGCACAGCTTCTGTTTTAACTCCAGAAACTTACTAGCGAGGCCATCCTTGAACTCACACGAGCATTACTGGTGAACTTTTTTTGTTAATTTCTCATATTTGGCAGCCATATCTTCTTTTAAATAGATCATTCTTTCTGCAACTTCAACCGAATCCCCCTGGAGTTCATCCTTCAACTTCTGGAATTTCGCTTGGTTAGATTGGTAAAAACTGGAGATCTTATTTTCGAGTGAAGCCTGTTGAGCTAACATTTGTTGGTGTACCAGACGAAACATCCCTGAGTCATCACGGATTCGAACTCAGGAGACATCTTGGGCTATACTAATTCGGCTGAAGATCAGGGCGGCAATGTTCGGCGGTCAGGTTGAAACAGTACTTGTGAAAACTTAACCTCCAAGGGCTCTCGGTAAAAAAAACCAAAGTAAAAACCGTGAATAATATGAGCGAAAAACGTGGCTCACCCATCTTTTTCCAATTAAATGAAGCGCTGTGATTAGGACTTTATGTACACCAAGAATTTATTCGGTAAAAACCAATTAAACTGCCAAAAATATCCAAAAAAAGCCAGAACGCCGGGACAAGTGCCCCGCCTGAATTTAGCCCAGAACAGAACCTGCAATCCAAATTGGAAAAACGAAAATTCGACCAAAAAAAAATCTGCTGTGTGTATATTTTATAAGAAAATGAGATATTAGTTGAAAATCATAGAGATAATCAGTAATACCAGATTTCGAAAATTATTAATAGGCCCACTCATCAAGCAATCTCGAATCCAGCAATATAATCTCTAATTTTCAACGTTAAATTTCTTCAATATCAAGTGTTGGTTAATAATTTCCACATAGAAATAGAATTAATGTGGTTGCGTATCTATGCCGGTCTTAGGAACGGAGAAGTGGTACGAATCCATTGGGAAGCTTACTAACAATGGAATCGGTAGAAATAAAAGAACGAAAAAGACTGATAAGACAAAAAGTAATGGTTGCATGCCTTCTGTCGAATAGGCTTGAACCCCTGCTCGTTTTATTTCTACCAATTCCATTGGTAGTAAGCTTCGGAATGTATCTGTAGCAATTCCCTATTCTCGTGACAGGCTTACAACCGTAACCATATGCTACCGGGTGTCTACAGGAAAATATTCAACCTTTTAATGAAAAAGCTCTATACAAAAGGTTAAATATCTCCGATACTGCTCGTCCGGCTGCGCCTATCTACAATATCAACCTTCAGTATTATAAGAGCCATAATCGTACCAAATTTCAACCTGCTCTCCCCATTTTTCCTCAAGTTATCGGGTGTACAAGAATGAAAAAATTTAAAATATCCACAATGTCACTGAGAAGAATGCCATCGTACAATTTTTGAAATAATTTAAACATATTACCTCACCCCCAGTCCATGAGATAGGCATCTACATTCTGTAAGGTGTTCAGGAGAAGATATTGTTACGTATTTGCCCTTTTCCTCCCTCTCAACCACCTTCAGGTACGATCGTCTCTTTCTTTCCCGTTATTCTTTTATCTTGTTTTCTAGTCCGCGGACGCGTCAAACCTATTTGTATTTCTTTTTATTATTGATTTCGCCCCAAAATTTTTAATAAACAGTTATTTATTATTAAATGTGCCCATTCTTTACATTGGTATCAGAAGCGTCGCAATTTTCTTTGTACTCACGCATGATTTATTAGTACAAAATAAACCGTAAACGCGTTTAAAATCGAAACGTATATCGGGAGGAATATCTACTTCAAGACGACCCACCGGATAGGGAATCCAGCATGTCCATAATCTATGGAATCAACTCATAGGAATTACGAAAGATACGTCTATTTCTCCGTGTCCTCTCCTATCATGTCCGGATCATTCCAATACATTTAACCAGACTCTTTCTAATTAACTCTTCTACACTCACAAAACTTCCTCGAAACCATCACTTCCTTCTAGCGAAACCTGCATTCACACAAAGTCCAACAAATCATCAGTTGATCGTAAATCATCAATTGTCGCAATATGAACGAGGCGTCATTGCGAATGACAATGTGTAGTGAGGTAGATTTGCTATCCCATATTTATTTTCTTCCCTTCGTGATCAATTTGAAGCAAATGTTGAGACACTTCCGGCTATACATTTAACGAATATTCGTAAATTGAAGGACAATTTTGATTTTCGCTTGAAAGGAGCCAAAGGTCACTCATATTCCGGCCTGCCCCTCTCGAGAAATAATTATGCTGTACAGGTATTTGCATCCTCTTCATTATTTTGCTTTTAGTTGATGGCCACAACTAATCTCAGAAGATTTGTTCTGTTCAATTGTTGATCATCGAGACGATTTATCCTCGAGAAAATCCATTTTTTTAGATTTTGATTTATTTATCCTCGGGAAGACTCATTTTTTGTAATTATTTATCCTCGGGAAGACCCATTTTTTTATAATTATTTATCCCCGAGAAGATATTCCCACTTTCAATTATTTATATTGGGGAAGATCCATTTCTTTTAATTATTTAGCCCCGAGGAGGTTACGAATGACGATATATTATCTAAAAATACTTATCAAAAAAATTAATACCTGATGCAATACTTGAATAGATTTCAAGTTCTTTTCAACACTTTCAGATTAATTCGAACAATTGATTATTGCCGTTCCTAACATTTCTTTTCCAGTACAAATCGTCGACTTCCTTCCCATTCCTCTGGAGAAACCTCGAGAGACAACTGGACCTTTCGAACTTCATAAAGATGAAGAATCTCCCATGAAAACATAATTAATTATTTCGAGTCAAACCTTCTCTCTTTTTGTTATTTTCCATCTGGGTTTTTTGGAAGAGAGTTGGATTGAAGGCTCCAGATAATTGAAGTATCATTTCAGTTATTCAGTAACTGAAATTTCACTACAATTGCCTTTAACAGGCGCGTTGTTGTCGGGGCGACAACTTTTCAAGAGAGGGAGTAGTGTTACGTATGTGCCCTTTTCCGCCCTCTCAACCACCTTCAGGTACGATTGTCTCTTTCTTTCCCGTTATTCTTTTATCTTGTTTTCTAGTCCGCGGACGCGTCAATCCTTTTTGTATTTCTTTTTATTATTTATTTCGCCCCAAAATCTTTAATAAACAGTTATTTATTATTAAATGTGCCCATTCTTGACAATAGTTAACCTTCTGATAAAACGGATTTATTACAAAAAAATCGAGATACGCGGTAGCGTATCGGCCAAGACAAGTTTTGACTCTGGCTGTACAAAACATCTGGCCGAGCGCACCACGTGTCTATACACGACAGAACTTCCCCCGCCACTACCTCTAAATGATCGACATTCGGTATAGTAAAAACGGGACGACAATTCGGAAAATTGTCCTTAGTTCCATTATATGAAATGCCTATGAGCTTTTCAACGGTGTAACTATTGTATTTTTTGAGTTTACAGTATCAAAAGATACGCCCATAGCAACGGGCTGATGTTCACATTCTCGCGATTCATATTATAAAGTCTGAGAATCAAGTTATAACGTTGGCAGCGCCTGTCCAACTAAGCCTCACAGCCAACGTCAAAGTGTTGCCACCGGTGGATTCAAATGTGGGTTGTGATGTTATGGAGAATCACGGGACATGTTTTATTCTCACTTCAAATTACTTATAAGAGTGAAGCGAAAATTTCATTCAGTGTTCTATGTTTTTTTTCTTTTTCGGAAAATTTGGGTTTCTTCTCGTTAGATATATATCCGGACCTTGGAGATGAAGACAGTTTGTGAAGTTATGGTTTATGTTTGAAATCCAGCAGAACTGTTCTTTACCAAAAATTGTATGATAAACTATTAAATGTCCAAATTTATTTTCCTTCGAATGATAACAGTTTTCAGTTTCGTGGGGACAATGGTTTGAATTAGGTTACGGCGAAAAGCCAGGAATAAGAAGACACTTTTGTAACTATTTCAAGAACATTAGTGATGTCTTCAAAATAAGAAACGAAAACAAATGCTTTTATAAAAATATCTATCAAGTCAACATTGTTGCAAAATTTTTACATCCGAACATTTTGTTCGACTGTTCTTGAAGAGAAATTAATCCATCTTACCAAAAAATACAATCCTCGTAGAAAATCAAAGAAAAAATTGAATGGCAACAAATGAAGTCTAAAATCTGAATAAATGATCAAGATTCGGCAAAGACAATAAATCTGAAGTAGAATTCATTTTCCTTCAATTAACAATTGAAAGGATGTTCTATCTTGTGAAAAAACAAATAAGTTGAATTCAATAGCACAACTTCCTCATAATATGAAAATAATTCTACGCTTATTTTGAAAAAATGAGTGAATTCTCTCTAATAAGCAAAAACAAACTTTTTTGTAAAAAAAAACCTGCGCCAAGATAAACTTTTGTTTGGATTTTACCGGAAAGTTCAAATTTTTTGAAAAATACAAAGATATAAAAACGAAAGCCAAGTCAGGAATGTCAAATAAATGGATATAGTATATATATAATCAGATTTCCATAAGGAAAATGGATCTCAATAAAAAAAAGGTTTTTTAAAAAATTCTCCATAAAATAAAAAATCAGTAGGGGCAGGACCAACGTTCTTGGGGCAGATTTTTTTCACTCACTGTCTATATGAATCTAATCATCCATCTGCTGAACCGCGCCAAGGACGTTGGTCCTACTCCTACTGATTTTTCATTTTATGGAGAATTTTTTGAAAATCCTTCTTTTATTGAGATCCATTTATCTTATAGAAATCTGATTGTGCGCTATACTCATTTATTTGACATTCCTGATTTGGCTTTCGCCTTTATTTCTTTGCATTTTGGGCCGATTACGCCCATTCAGAATACGGACCTTCAATATTATGAGAGATATAATCGTTCCAAATTTCGACTTGCTATCTTTTTTTTGTCTCAAGTTATCATGCTCAAAACAATGAAAAAAAAAAACAAAAAGAAAAACGGGAATATCTCGGAAACTTTGTATGAATAGTTATCCATAGTTTGATTGATCCAGATGGTGACCGTCAAGACGAGTATTTTGAAAAAAAAAATGGAATCCGTCGAGTAGTTCATGAGATATTCGAAGAAATAAATTTATACAAAAACTTGAAAATCTCCAGAACCGCTTGGCCGATTGAGCCAATCCAAAATACAAACTTTTCATATTATCAAAGCTAGAAGCATACCAAATTTCAAGTCGCTATCTCCATTTTTTCTTAAGTTATCGTGCGCCCAAGATTTATAATGAAAAAACGGAAAGACGCCAATATCTCCAAACTTTGTATGAATCGGTATATATGATATGATTGAGATAGGTAGAGACCATCGAGACGACTATATTTGGAAAAAAAATTGAAATCGGTGCAGTTGTTGTTGAGATATTGAGGAAAAACGAAATTTGAACAAGTTGTTATATCTCAGGAACTACCGGACTTTTCGGGCTGAAACAGCGCACCAAAGTAGAGCTCACTTATAGCTACCATGAGCCAAAATTTCAAATTTGTATCTAAAAATTTCACCGTTTTTATGTTAAATTTTATAAAAATTAATCACCAAAAACCCAAATCTGCACATACATACATACAGACATGACCCTAAAAATATAATTTCTTCACGTTTCATGATATTCTAGACCATTTGCAATCAAAATTAGAAAATCGAAAAATCGACTAACACCAAGTTTGAACTTTCTATCTCGATTATTTTTTAAGTTACGAGATCGGCCGCATGTGCTACGCACGAGCCTTCTGACCCCCTCACGTAGTGGCGCTTCGGTTTCAGTCTTACGCTTACGTTTATTCGAAATTTTCGAGATATTTCGAGATCGATTTCCCTTCTCCTTTTTACGATAAGATCGTGCGAACAAGTAATTTCAGCGAAAAAGTGAAAAAAACGAGAAGAAAACTACATTGCTCAAAGTGGAATGGTGTTACATTGCTCAAAATGTAATGACGAGTATTTTGAAAAAAAAATCAAATCGGTCGAATGGTCGTGGAGATGTCGGCAAGAATGATTTTCGAAGAATCCATATATCTGAGAAACCGCTCAACAGATCGGGCTGAAATTGAGTATAAATTTGAGTCTCTGTAGTATCAATTAACAGGCAGAATTTCAGCATGTTTGCCTCAATAATTCTCGAGTTATGGGGACCGTCCTGGACGTGCGAACACACATGTGTACACACATGCAGACATTAGTACATACTTGTGTGTAACTTGTATTTGTAACTTGTATTTGTATTTGTTACTTTCCACCCAAAATGAAGAAAATCGAAAAAAGTTACCATTACAAAGCTTCCATTCGAGAGCAAAGAAGATGGTGGTGTTCGAAAATCGCAATTTTCCGACCATGCTCAGAAGAATCGACTTTGTATTTTTTTAGAACATTTTAAAAATGTTCCCTATTAATTATGAGTTAATAACTCTATAGTGTTGGAAATTTTTTTTAAATGTCATGGACAGTGCAGTAATAATTTTCAAGCGAGAAAAATTTAATCCAGTTTTTTTCCAAATTTAACGAAATTCAACACTTTTAACCAGCATATGAAGCGGAGAACTTTTCAAGTTACTTGAATTCTCATTAAAATGATGAATAGTCTGTACCAAATTACTCTGTATTTTCGATTGATATATAAATTATAATTGCCCAAATCATTTAGGTCAGAGGAAAATAGAATGATTCAACTTCCTCAATGTTGCGTTTACTGGGGTTTCTTTTCAACAAAGTTAATTACAATTATGAGATATTCTAGTATTTTTAACGTCAAGTATAGAGAAGTCTGAATGCAGCACATTGAAAATGATAATCGATTGTTTCATTTTGAATAAATAATAACAATATTTAAATTCAAAATTTCTGATATGATTAAGCAAAAACAGCTTTGAATCAATATTCCATAACTGAAAATAATAAAAATGATGGTAATTATGTAATATTATCTGAATCATTAACGTGAATTTCAGACTCTCAAAAAAGGATAGAACAGAAATCAAACAATCATTTAAAATTTTCATTTTTAATTTGATGCTGAAAATATTAGGTGATGATATTCTAAGCGTGGAATTATATTGATGATATGAAGAACGCATTGATTGAATTAACGAGTGAACTAATTATAAAGTAAACTAATACAGTATTGATAAGAAATCAATTTTATGGCTTACATTCGAGAAGAAAGGGGATTTTAATTTTGATCGAACTTTTATTCAGTGAGCATAGCAATTAACCCATGAGCAAGTCATTTATTGCAATATAAAAAATTAACAGCTAAGAAATTGGAATATATTATTTCCATCAATTGCATTGCTTTTTACAATTAGAACGATTATAAACAATCAATTGAAAAAAAGAATGTTGAATCTGAAAGGAAAAAGGGCATAATGAAAGAGGCATCAACACCCGGGCCGCTTGCACCCGGGCAGGCGCTTCACAATAGTCCCTTTACTTTTCCCGACTGGGGACGTGTCCTCGAGGGAATTTCGTGTGAAATTTCTTCTAAGGAATCCCACTCCTTCACTCTAGGTAGGGTTGGAGAGGGAAAATAGGTAATGGGTAGGGGCAAATCGTAGAAGTGAGAGAAAATGAACATAACCTATAACTGTCAAACGCTGAGACTCGTTCACAACGGGAGAGGCTGAATAAAAAACTTCTGAACATGTGAAACAAACAATAAATTCAAAAAACAGAATCGGGAATTAATGATGAACGCAATTCGATTGTGTTTAACTACAAATCAGAGAATTATAGCAAAAAGAATCTTTTTATTATGCAAAGTACTAGTACAATCGTATTTATAATATGAAAAACGTCATCAGTGTTATGGCATTTTCTAATAGGTGCAATAATCATTAAGAATCTCTAATAACTTCTTACCAGCAGAAAAATTATTCCCTTTTATTTTTCACTGAGGGACTTCAAAGGTTTTCGTCCTTTTGGGATACACTCCGTGTGGTCACTTTCCCACTCTCTGAACTTTCCTTTGTTCTGGAGCCACTTTTGAAAAGTTTTGGAGTTAACTTGTAGCTCGTTGGCGATATCAATGACCGAAGTTCCATTCTTTATTTCATTTCAAGCCCGTAATTTCACATAAAAAGGAGTCTCAATGTATTTACGTTTTATTGCATTTGATGACATTTTTGCAACTTGCGAGGTGGGAGGTTATGAGCTAACGTGTTATCCATGCCCTTTGTGACTATTTACGCATTTTCACACCCATAACGTCGGGAACAAGGAGAAACGATGCATGAGGAGTGAGAGAACTTTTTTGAGGGTGAACAAGCCACAGGGGAAAGACTGGGAAATGTAAGGAACCGGAAAACTAAGTTAAGTCCACTGTAGTAGATATTAAATGATATATTTTTATTGTATACTGGCAGCCTACGCCCTTTACTCGCTCCGCTCACCAACCCCTATATGACTTACATATTACCCCGTATGACCCCCATGACCTTTATTTTGACCCCATGACCCGTAATCCGACCCTTATGACACCTATTCTAACCCTCATGACCCTTAATTTTTTGCCCTTAGCCCTCCTGAGCTGGCTCAATGAGCATCGCGCCGCCCGTTTTCGAATTTTTTTTGTCAATGAAATGAGTCTTTATAAACCTGAAAAAATTACAACGCCCACTTTTGACTATATTGAATTTATTGGAAATTTTTACTGCGTTCATACTCGCATTGGTTGAATACCAAAAAAGTTTGAAAATTCGAATGGTTTAGAATGCCCGTGTTTAACCTCTAAAAATGCCATTTCGGCATGAAATCAAATCAACTTTTTCATTAAATCGCCATTTTTTTCCTAGTTCTATTACCCTTTCCTATGCATTAGAAGCTGAAACCTTCCTCTAAACCCAAAATTGATCAACTTTTTTTTTCCACAAATGGTAAAATAACACAGGCGGCGCCGTGCTAACCGAGACAGTTGACTCGGCCAGCGGGCGAGCGTCAGTACAAGAGGGTTAATTTCGAGTACCAAATTTTCATCACCAGAAGTCGATTTGGATTTTTATAATATAGAGAGACCCCAAATCTATTCGTAAACGTAGGTAAAGCTATTGGAAGTTTTAAAAAAAATTCTCTCTCTCCATTTTGACTAAAAACCCACAGTAAGTCGGTGATTTTATTTTTTTCAGAACGAAAACTGGAACTGAATAGAATTGTTATGTCCGGAGAAATTATTAGCATCGGAGGACTATCTTTTTAATTGTTTATTAAAAAGAAAGCTAAAATTATAAAGATTTGAATTTAATTGGACGACGCAAAGTTTATACTCGTATCTTTATATAATAAGGGAAATTGTCAAGTGGGTTTTAACTAGAATTTTACGGGCAGAAAGGAATTTTATTATTTTATTATTTTTATTTTTACAACAACAAAATTATTTAAATTACAAAAATTTAACAACTGAATTATTTCGAATTTCTCTACCCCTGGAATGATTTGAAGGATCTAATTTTGGTCTTATGTCACAAATTATTTTACTCACAGTTAAGTTTTAGTTTACAACAATATTCCTTTTTATGGATCCTTGGGTGAATTTGTAATTTCCTCACCAGCAACTAGACTCCCTAGCGGCTATTATGTCTACTTTCACAAAAACACTTTCTTCCACTCGTACAGTTTGTTTTAAGTTTTGAGAATTTTGGCGAGAAAAAAAATTATGGTTTTGGGTGAGATGTCCGCAACATCCCGCAGTAGTCGAATACCTTATATCTAAGAAGAGATACCGTTCTCGATTAAACGAATTTTATCCCCGGAGACGATCAAATGTTCGTTATACTTGATAACTATTCCGTGTAACATCGACTTTGCACCCCTACAAATCGGAAAGATTAAAAACCGGATCGATTAAGTAAACTACTTCCACCAGAATTGACACCGCTCTGTCGCTGCTTCAAGACTGACTAATTTTGATTTTTTTTTACATTTTTATAGGAATGTTGGGGTCACTTGTCATATGGGCTCCAACGAGTCCATTTTTAATTGGTGGAAAATATCGCATGACTTTTCCCACTCTTTTGTTTATGACTGGGGAAGTAGTTCATTCGGGGTTTGGGGTTCCGATTCATCGGTTTTCAATCGTTGCTCCGCGTGCGAATCTTAATATTGTGTAATGGGGGCATGCTGAGTGGGCCATTTCATCATTTTTGAACTCGATTCCAATGTCTTTGGAATTTTCAATCGAGTTCACATGACAAAGTGAACTCTAGTTCATTTTCATTCATTGATTTGTTTCTTGATTATTCTATTTTAAAATTATTCTAGCATAAAATTTATAAATTGTTCTAGCATAAAATTTTGGACATTACAGAATTATTGAACAAATATTAATTGAATATAATAGCATAATATGTAAAAATAACCATTGGAAATGTTATAATTATAACTATTGGTAGTATTAATGAAATTCACCGAATGATTGATAATTGGATTTTTAGTAAAAAAAACAAAATTTGTCAATTTTTTTTTGTATCGCGCAGGTAAAAAATGAAAGTTTTCGGTGCGGTATTTCATAGAAAAATATACAATAAAAGGTGCTTGATTTTTTTCAACGTTATATCTTCATCTAATCATGTTATAATGAATTTTCGGAAAGTGAGCCATTAAAAAAAAATAGAAATTATTGTAAAAAAAATGAATAAAAACAATGTCGCATAAATGTTGAGATGTTCCTGATTTTTCAGGATTTTTCCAGATTTTTAGAACACTTTTTGATGGTTAAAGAACATAGCATTATAAAAAAATTATTTCTGCTAGTTCACATTTCAGTTCTCTATTTTTTGAGTTATAGCGACCCATTATGATCCCGAAAGTCCAAAAATGCAGCTTTTAGATGGTGTCTGTAGCTTCGTAGCTATGTATGTGTTTAACAAAATTTTTGTTCAATTTCTCGATAATGAATAGATGGAATTGAATCATATTTTTTCATCACGCTGTGCGAAAAAGTAATTTTTTAGGCACGCGAAACGTCCCTTTTCCATACATTGTGATGAAAAATATCGTTCGATACTCGTGGGAAAAGTGTTTTTTGGCTCGTGGGAAATTTATAGCACGAGCCGAAGGCGAGTCAAAATACTCTTTTCCGCACTCGTAACGAAATATACTATTCTGTCAAATGTAGATATTGCTAAGCCCTATCCATCACCATCAATTAAGATTTAATTGATTAATTGACTTTCTGCATCCGAATGGAAGCTTTGTAATCGATCGATTTTTCGATTCTCTAATTTTGCTTGGAAATCACTTAGAATGACATGAAACGTCGAGATATGATGTTTGTAGAGAATTTCTACCTGTCCGTCTGTAAGTGCGTACAAAATTCTCCGAATTTTTAAAAAAAAATTTCATAAAAAAAGGACTAAAGTGACAGGTAAAAATCTGAAATTTCGGCTCAGAATTGCTAGCATTTGGGAACACATCTGGACGAAATTCCAGCTCAATCGGTTCAGTAGTTATTGAGATACAGCGATTCTGAAAAAATTTTCTTTCTTCAATATTTCAAAAACTACTGCATCAAATGAACTTTTTTGGCGTCAGAATATTCTTTATAGTAATATCTATCGAATCTGACTATAGAGTCTCGTGCTGACCGCCGAAGGGGTCGGACGTGTTTTGATCACGCTCCGGCGTTTCGACCTGCCCGTGCCCCAAACAGTTTTGAACCGAAATAACAGCTACATTCTGTGAATTCTGAGTGATATTCCTGGAATAATATAGACAATCGTGTTAATTGATAGTGTTCTGACTTTTATTGCCCACGTTTGTGTTGCCAAGTAAATCCAAACAGTTCATAATGCTTTCCGAGTATGACGCCATCGCTGCGCAATTGGAAGTGCTTTGCAAGGACGTTAAAGACATTAAGACGAGTCAAACCGAAATGCGAGCAGAAGTGGGTACCAACCACAAACTTCTAACTGACAAGCATAAACAACTCGAGGACAGACTTGCAAAAACCCATAAAACGGCAGAGGTAACTGCTCACAAAATGGCTACTCTGGAATGTGACAACTGTGAGTACAACACCATACTGTACAAAATACCCGAAGCAAGTGCGAATTCCATTAGTGTTGTGGATCAAGTACTATCGATTATCAAAGAAGCTGGCATAAACGTTCCTGAAGTGGGTGTAGTTCCTGCAACCCGCCTGAGCACGCTATCAGCATGTAAAAATCGTCCGATTCGCGTCAAACTGATTGCCCCGAGATGGAAAAAAGAATTCTACTCCAAAATAGACAAACTGAGGGAAATGAACATCGCAATCGACAATGACTTGTCCAAAGACGAAAGAGATTTGAAGAGGAAACTGTTGAAAATTCGATACCTGCTGAAACAATGAGGAACGGAGGCGAAATTGAGAAATGGTGCTCTATACGTTGGAAAAAAAGAGCTCAGTGGGGATCAACTGTCCGTGCTGCTCCAAGATTGTGGTGACCCTGTAGTGGGGGAATATATGCAAAGTTTGGCATTGGGAGCATCTACCCAACAATATCCACACACATCAAAACCAACTACACCGATGAATAATACCCTGAAGGCTCCTGCCCCCGGTCACGAAAACACTATCATCGAGAGGGCGGAACTACCACAGAGAATATTACGCATGAACTCGACAAGCTCTCAGTCCGACACAGCTAACGAGCCATCACAACAAGGCAGATTCGAACACCTCGTAAACACGCCTCGTTCAACCAGGAGCCACAACAAACTGAGGAATGGAGATAAGAAAAAGTAGCAACAAATGAAAAACTCCCCACAAGCCTCAACAAAGTCTCAATCTCTCCCTTTCTCAAATACACTCTCCTGGGTTAACGACCACACCAAAATGATAAACGAGAACATCCCACTTATCGCCTGGAATATCCACGGTTTTTCCAATAACAATTAGGAGTTACCATCTTACATCGGTCCACCCGACATCCTGGGATTCACCGAGACTTGGCTGATTAAGCCGATGAACAGCCCACCAGCCTGGCTAGCCGACTACACAATCATCTACTCGTACGCGAAGGACAACAAAAAGAAGGGACACTCCCCAGGTGGCTTGATGCTCGCCTTCAACAAAAATATGTATAAGTACGATGTATTATTAAACCAATCGGAAATTTTAGCAGTCGCACTGACCTCGCAAAACCTCGTTTTCAATGTTTTATTGTGTTATTTTTCTCGCGATAATCAGATGGAGAACTCGCTTCATTTCCTAGAAACGGCAATAGAAACTGCTCATTCACATTACCCCCTGACCCCTCTGTTTGTCATGGGTGATTTAAATTCTCACATTGGATGTTCCTCCTCAATAGAAGACAGTCTGATCACCGAGGCTGACGCTATTCTCGTAATCAGAATTCTTGTTGATAGCGAGGTGGATACGCGAGGTATAGGTGACTGCGTGAATTTCTTGCCGAAGCTAATCTAATTATATTAAACGGACGTCTCCCAGGTGACAACCCAGGTCAATTTACATTTCATGGAAAGAATAAAAAACCCAGTAATATAGATTTTAGAATATGAAGCTGGTTCTCCCTGAACCTTGCACGTGATCTCGAGATAATGGACTTCCGACGCGTTTGGATCACCTCCCCATCGTCATATCCCTTAATTCATTCATCCTCTATGAAAATGATCAGTCCGCGAAACCCGAGACTAAATACAAATGGGATTTCTCGCTTGTTCGTGGTTACATCGAATCCATGAGTTTGACAGCTAGCAGTAGTAATCTTCAGTGACAGCGTAGATGTAATTTGCAGAAATATAATTGATTCCATTGAGGAGACAGCTGAGCATCTGAATATGAAGAAGAAAACAAATACGAGAAAAACAAATCCCAAAACACCCTGGGATGATCGTGAGTGCGCTCGCGCCAGAAAAAAATTGAGAAAATGTTTGAAGGCCTGTAAAAAATCCTCATTTCTAAATCCAACTGAAATAGAAGCTTACGAAGAAGTGAAAGAAAATTATAAGAATTTAATTGTATTGAAAAAAGCGAAGATCTTGGAAGAAACAACAAAGTCTATTAGTTCGTGCTGAAATGCCAAGGAATTTTAGGATGCGGGTAACAAAATGAGTATAATACCATACTTAATAAATAAAATTGACCCGGAGACTTGGTTCACGTTCTTCCAGGAACTTCTGCCCCCTCGTAAGAAAACCCCGGCTTTGCCAACAAAAAATTCGAATCACCCTTTTCTGGATCAACCAATTCGGTATGAAGAAGTCTTATTGAGTCTCAAGAAATGTAAGAGTGGAAAATCACCGGGCCCCGACGGCATTAGTAATGAATTCTTCAAATTCCTTCCAGATAACTGGATAGTTTTTCTCAGGGACTTTTTCAACAGAATTCTTGAACAGGAAACGGTACCAGAGGACTGGACACTATTGTATGTATCAATGATATTCAAGAAAGGCGACCCTGAAAACCCGGCTAACTACCGCTGTATATCTTTGGTCAATTGTCTAGCTAAAATCTTTACGCAAATCCTCCACGATCGTCTCGTCACCTGGGCTGAGTCCTACTGTAAATTACCTGAATTTCAATCAAGATTCCCTAAAGGTAGAGGTTGTCTTGACAATATTTTCATTTTCTCCTCTCTTGCCCAAATCCACCTAACCCAACTCGGTCGAAAAGTCTACGCCTTTTTCATCGATTTCCAAAGAGCATTTGACTCCGTTAGCCACGAACTCTTATGGAAAAAATTAAGCAACCTGGGAGTCAATGATAAAATCATCAACATTTGTAAAAGCCTATACGAACGGGCCCAGTTAGCGGTGCGCACAAACTCTGGTTTCTCTTGCCCCGTTGATATATCCGAAGGAGTATTACAAGGAGAAATCCAGAGCCCCCTCCTTTTCTCCTTATTTATAGCTGATTTAGACCAATATATACGCGACAATAATTCGCGAGGCACTTCTATTGACCATAAAAACGACGCCTTATGTATCGCATATGCAGACGATCTCGTACTATTTGCAGAAACTTTTCCCGACTTGAGAAGGAAGATAAAAGTAGCCTCGGAGTACTTTCGATTGAATCAATTAACAATGAATAAATCCAAGTCAAAAATTCTCATTTTTCATAAGGGTAGTACTCCAAAAGACCTCACGTTTACTTATGAGGGTGAAAAATTAGAAATAGTTGACAATTTCACCTATCTCGGGATCACCTTTTACAAGTCAGGATTATTCGAACCACAACTCATTGAAGCGAAAACGTCCACACGTTCAGCTATTCAATCAGTTCTTAATATTCTTTACCATTCACGATCCGATACCTGGCACACCAAGGAATACTTGTTCAAGTCCCTAGCTACTAGCGTACTGCTATATGGGGTAGAAGTTTGGAGTCTGCGACACCTCGGTGAAATCAATTCTCTACAAACCTATTACTACAAAAAATTGCTCAAACTACCCATTCATACCCCTAATTACGCAGTTCGCCTAGAAACTGGTTCGATTCCCCTTGAGTCTGAGGTGCTTAAACGCACTCTGAACTGGCTTGAAAAAATCATTCTGATGGATGGCACTAAGTTACCAAAAATTTGTTTTAAAAAATTACTGAGCCTGGTACCACAGTCGAACGTGAAACCTAAATATAATTGATATCTACAACTCGATAACATCATAAAAGATCATTTCCATCTGGGAATCACTTCACTTTGCACTGAGGGAATTCTCAAAAATAACATCACTGATATCCTTACCAGCTATAAAAATCTATCAGTGATCAAAGATAGACATAGAGTTCTCAAATCATCACTTCCGGTATACCCCCACCTCCAACACAATACTAACAAACAATCTTACCTGAATTTCAAACTCCCGATACAGATTATACAAACCACCTCCCAATGCCGCCTGATTACACCCATCGCTCCCAGGATTGTATTAAAAAGTTCGACCTTAAGATTTAAAGATGAAGGCTATTGCCCACATTGTTACGAACCTACGAATAATGACCTATATCACGTCCTGACAGACTGCACAAAGTTCTATGAGGAAAGGAAAATTATGTATGAGAATTGTAAATACAACCAGAATCTTTCCAATCCTGCGATAACTATACTCAATGCTACAAATGTAGAGGAAGTCAGGGCATTACATTTCTTCTTGAATAAAATAAGTAAACAATGGCAACACTAACTATTAATGTAACCAAACTGGAAACAAATAGTGAAATAAGTGAAAAAGACAATAAACGATTACGACAAGAAAATAAAAAAATAAGGCAAGAAACGCAATTATCGAACACCGTGCTGAAAGCAGAATTAAATTCCTCTCTGTAAAACTTGAATATATGAGACTCACCATTGTAAAAGACTATGTAGTCAAAACAATGAATAAATTGATTGATTGATTGATTGATCGAACCTGACTATAATATGCCTAGCTAACTAGAGCGAGTCACCCAGTAATTGACTTTTTTCATTTTTGTGATAAAATCGATGGTTGCACGATAACGCTCAGAAAAATTGACATAAGAAGCAGGAAAATTGAGATACAGTATGACTGCTGTAATTTCGAGCCGGCTATTTTCGATGGGCGGAGTCACTGCGCTTCCACTTTCGCGCTTTAAGTCCCCACTCCTTCCGTTTACGGAATGGTCCCATCATCTCCCGGGCGCACAGCCTTATGCTCCCGAGTGTTTCCCTGACCTCAATCTTTGGGAAAAATTTACTTTGGAATTATGTACTCACTGTTTCCCGATGGCCGAATACAAAGTGCAACATAATGCGTTCTCTCTCTGACCTCCCCACTACGCGCGCTTGGCCAATGAGGGCTCGGCCGACTATTTTCGAATTCTCGGAATTCGTTTCTCCATCGGGTAGAAATTATAGAAGTCCTACTATCGTAACCACTTCGGTCATTACAGATCCATTCGGAAGCCTACTACCAATGGAATTGGTAGAAATTGAAAATGAAAAAGACGAATAACACATAAACTAAATTCGATTGAAGAAAATGTAATAGGCTATGAAAAATATACAATGACAAAAAATAAGCAAAAAGACAATTCGAAAGCATATTGCCAATTTATTAGCATAAATAACTATACTATACGCTGTACAGGAGCAATTTCCCACTTGTTTTGTGATAAAACTGGCAAGAATGTACATAAAAATCTCAAAATTTGCATGCGTGCATATTTTATCATAATAAATAACAAAAAAAATTGGTAATTCCCAATTCGTTGGGGGCATTTTCACCATACTTATTCCGCTAGACCCTTCAATGATGATCGAGGGTAAAATGTGAAACTGTTATGCCCCAAAAAGTGGAGCATAATTTCGCAATGATTCTGAAATATGGGCAAACGTAAGTACCACATATTTCAAAATCAAAACCTAAAATTAAGAAATATAAATAAAAATCTCAATATACCTGCATTAAAAGATACGTATATTTGCAGTAAAAAGTAAGCGAGTGGAACGCCATCAGCAGTTTCCACTGGGCTCATTCGTATGGAGTTATCATAACACCATCCTAATATAAAATAACGACCAAGACCTCATGGTCTCTCAATGAAATAAATACTCGAGAGACTATTGTCTTGGGCCAGTAACTTGATGACAGTCATTATCAGCATCCATCTGATACCTTCTGCATCGGAATGAATGCATTTGATTTTAACTTCGCAGATTTATATTAAAAAGAAAAGAATATTATTTAGTAAATGTCGTGTGTGTACAGTCGAACACTAAAGTTCGAGAACAGAATACATAGGATACAAGTTTAGGCTATTCACAAACTTTAGTGCTCGGCTGTATTATTCCAATAATTATCAGAACCTAACCCACTCGGAACTCTAACAAAATGAATTTAGAAAAATTTCAAATAAAACAAACATAAAAATGTAAAATTCTTTTTCAAAAATTGAACATTTTCTGAAAAACGGTCTTTGAATTAACTCTAATATTGGTTCGTCATAAAAAATATCAATTCAAAATCGAAATTTTACTTTTAATATTTTTTCTTTTTGTTATTTTTATGTCGATCAAGTTCCCCTCTCTCTTTTTCGGCTTCTCTTCTTGTATTATTAAAAATTTTTGAAAGCAGTAAATATGATTGGCATTTGTTCAATCTTGCATGTTATTTTTCACATTTTCTGACTGCCATTCATTATTAGATATCAAGCATGATTATATTGGAAAATGCATGATAAATAGAGATGCACCTAGTTTCAAAAAGTAAGGATCCACAATAAAAATGAATATTATTGGATTCTGATAACAGAAAATTCAATCTAACCTACTTAATATTCCAGTGAATATATTACCTAAAATTTTCTTGGTATCACACTTCACCTATTGCTCCTATTAAACGTTCAGAAGAAGATTGCTGATGAATTAGTCGTAAACTATTTACAAGAGAATGTTAATTGTGGTAATTTGTTCACAGATGACGATCTCCTCGATGAAAACCGTCCGCGAGATGGTCGGCGAGGGCCAAAGCGTCCCCGGACTATTCTCACATCAGCTCAACGACGGCAGTTTAAAGCTTCCTTCGAGCTATCTCCCAAGCCTTGCCGAAAAGTTCGGGAAGCTCTCGCCAAAGATACTGGTCTTAGCGTCCGGGTCGTACAAGTTTGGTTCCAAAATCAGCGAGCGAAGATGAAAAAACTTCAGCGGAAAGCAAAGACAGACCCCAATACGGACAAGGAACAAAAAGAGGAAAGACGACCTGATAGTCCTCACAGTGATCACAGTGAGTTTTTGTGAAATTGACTAAAGCGAATGTTTAGAACTGCTGATTGCTGCAACATCAAAAACGAGTTGATCTTCCAATCTATCGGGATATCCGCTATCCATTATAGAAATATCCGTGAGCGTTACCAGGTTCCTTTCTTTGATTCTTATGCTCAATTACTCTTTCCTCTTCTATGAACTCTATATATAGTACACGCATTGGAAGGCTCATTAAATAAGCATCACAATGACTCCTGAATTGTCCAGTTCTATTAATTTTTCTTTAACTTGTGAGAATTTTAGGTGAAAATCGTATTCGTATGATTCACTAGAAAAATTAAATTTGGTTGGATTTTTCGATGCCCCAAAGTGGACTAGGCAGAGAGATTTATGTATCATTTTAAAGAGCATTTGCTATTCTTCAAAATGGTGCATGATACATGCCATTAAATAGAATTTTCATCAAGTTTTGAGCATACGGGGTATCCAATTTAAAAGTTTCGGGAATTAAGATTTTTTTTTTGCCTTTTTAGGGTTCACATACCAGCTGCGTCCACGTCGCAAACCCTGGGTAACGCTAAATGCTGGTATGGCTTCTTATAAAAATTGTCATACCATGCATTCTTGAATTTAATGGACATTTCGAATTAATAAATTTAATTTTTTTTTTCTGAACCGAACATCACTGCAGACGCCTCCATGAGTTTAAGGGATGTTAACATGAACAAAAGCAGTCAAATTCGAAAAAAATCGAATGGAAATCATTCCACAATGCATAACGCGTAGAATGAGTTTGGATTTTCTTCAATATTGTTATAATTCATCCACATCACATAATACGCAGCATAGAACCCCCTCTATGCAAAGTCCCCCCTCAAAAATTAAAATTTTTTTTTAGATTTCAGAAAATATTTTTTCTAAAATTAAGTATATTTTGGTGTAGAATTACCCCCAACTAGAGATATCTGCGCTACGCGCGCGTATGGTTTTGTATGTGACGCTATAATATGATTTTTCATTTCGTTTTATTGTATTTAGAAAAGAAGAATAAATATATATATATAAACCGGTGACAAAAAACGTTACATTGGATTTTCCTTTATAAAAAAAGCATGCATTGGAAACTGTCATGGCGGAGGACATGTAAAAAGTGTCATGGCGGCGCATGAAGGACGCATTCTCATGTGAACTTCCATGAGAATGAGCACTGCGGCTGCGACGGCGCTGTTCAAGAAAGCGCGCGTAAATTACAAATCGGATTCTCTATGTGAAATGAGAAATTGTTCGAATGATAATTGATAATTGGATAACTTGCAAACCAAGAATGGAATGAAGCAAGTGGGAAATTACGTTTATCCTCATATAGTATTGTTATTTTTGCTTATTGTTATATTTATCACACATGCAGTCACTCAGAAATATGTTTTGGGTGTTTGGGAAATTGCTTTTTTCTCCATAATATAGTATGGTTATTTTTGCTAATAAATTAGCAATACACTTCCGAATGGTCATTTTGCATATTATTTTCTTCTGTCGTATATAATTCATCGTTTGATAATCCTCTTTTTTTTTCTATTCATAAGAGACACGAAGGGTAAAACTCAAATTGAAAAAAGTCGAATGTCGAAAGTAGAACTCAAAATAGCTCGAATGAGGACGAACTTCGGCGGGGACACCGACAGATGGCATTGAAAAAAAACGGGTACTATAAAGGGGAATCTTCATAAATAATTTCGCGAAAATCGGCGCGACTTTTGAAGAGCATTTCTACCCTGAAATAAGAAACGAGCAAATAATTCGTAAAAATATTTTTTAGTTCTCATTCTCAGTCAATGTACACATTAATGTATTGGTTATGAAAGGAAATATTGTAAATTCACCGAAAAAAGGTATCATAAACAAAGTTGGAGAATCGCAAATTAAAAATAGTATGGAAATATCGAATCAAAATTTTGAAAAAAAGAGAGCAATTTATTGATTTTTTCTTACTCAAATTTGACAAAATTTTTGAATTTCTGTAAAAGAATAGAGGAAAGTAGTAAGTTCTGGAAGAAATTTCCTTCTCCCGGAATTGTGAAAAATTATCGATGGTGAGAGAGTACTTCAAGTTGATGTTAGGACATCAGAATCCTTATCTTATTTTTGGAAAAAATTCACGTGAATTAAAAAAGGATTTCTAACCTCAAATAACGAATACATGAAATACATACAATCAGCGCATATTTTTTATACACGGAATTGTTTGTTATGACTGGAATAGAAAATCAGGGCATAGATTTTGCACACGTTTTTGTTTATGATAAATGGAATGGGAAATCAGTGCATATTTTCCACACAGATATATTTATGTTGAATGAAATGGAAAATTATTCGTTAGTGATGAGTGTTAAAAATTGACAAGATGGTTGAAATAGTTCATAATTAAATAAACTTGAATGTCAATCGTGGAATAAAAGAAATAAATCTTATATTCTTTCAAATCATTCAGACCTAATTCTAAGTTGTAACTATTAAAATATTCGTGTTCCATGTTTTCATTCAATTTTAGTTCAAGGGTTTGTTAAATGAAATCAATATTTATTTTACAAAATCAAGGGTAATGAATTTCCTACATGACATAAAAAAGTCTAGATTTTTTTTATTTGAAGAATGCCTATCATCTAACTTCTTCATTGAATTGGACAGTAAAAGTTCGCAAATAAAGGCATTCCGCGAATAATTGCCTTTTTCAACATTCCCTTTGCAGGAATGAATATGGAAATGCTCTAAACTTCTAAAGACATCATTTTTTTGCATTAAATTGATTTTTGTTGAAATTTTTGGGATTTAGGAAAAAAGTAATTTCTAGAGTAAAAAATTAAGTATTGAATAAGGTAATTAAACTGTAAACTGTTGAAGAAAAAATAACATTCCATGGATCTTTTAGTAGTAAATTTCAGGCAACAAGATATTTAATTCAGTTTGAAAGAGCAAGCAATGAAGTTCACAATTCATGACAATTACATAGAATTCAATACATTTTTCGATCCAAGTTACTAGAATTCTCATTTGAAAAATAATTACTCTGTTCAGAATTGCTCTGTATTTTTTATTGATAAATAAATTATGATTGTCTTAATCATTTTTTCAACTTTTTAAAGGTTGCATTTACTGACGTTTTCTTCAGACAAAGATTATTAGAATCAATAGTTAAATTTATTTTTCATTGAATAGATAAAAATAATATCCAACTTCAATACAGTAGTGTCCAGTATCCTCGGCATATAATCCACTCTCAAGTATTACCCAATAGTAAAATATAAGCAAGACAAAAGAAAAAAAAAAGTATCCAAATTCAAAATTTATTTGCGAAAAAAAAATCTGTGACTCATTTCGTAATAGCTGAGAAGTAGAAAGATAATATTTGTGTCATTTGATCTGCATCATTATCATGAATTTATTTTAATTTTTGATGATTTATTTTGTGCTGAATATATGAGGTGTTGATATTAGAATTGTATTGATCATATGACTCACAAATTAAGTGAAATACCGAATGAGCTAATTAGAAAAATTTATAAGTATTGACACCCACTTTTACTAGAGTATCAACAATCATTGAATTTCAGAAATTTACTCTCTGAATTACGTTCGAGAAAATAATTTTATGATTAAAATATTACTCCGTGATCATAGCAATTAGCAGATGAGTAATTCATTGCAATATGAAGAATTAACAACTAATAAATTGGAACATATCATTTTCATCATTCGCATTGCTTTTTGCAACGAGAACGATTTCGAACAAGACATTAAATTTCTTTGGCATGAAATTAATGTTCAGTGAAATTCCGGAAGCGGAAAAATTCATAAAAATTCAGGAAAAAATACTATTACAATGATCATCAATTTTTCACTTCGAGAGTGAAAAAATGGAAGCTATTAAATTGTTTACATAAAAAATAATCATGGTCGTAGTCTACTTCGGTAAGTTGACTTTCTATTTTCCACTTTCAAGATTTTTTAAATGTTCTCTAATAGTTATGGGTCAATAGCAATTAAACTGTTGAAAAAAAATAAATAAAATTTTATGCTCAGTTTAGTAGCAATTTTTAGTGGAGAAACATTGATTTCAGTTTGAGAGGGAAAAGTTATGACATTTCAAATTTCACTGAAAATTCACTAGAAATCAACACTTTTTAATAGCATGAAGATAAAAACTCTGAAGTTACATGAATTTTCAACCGCACAATATTTACATTAAAAAGTTGTATTAAGAATAAAAGGCTGTAACTTACCATTCCATGACAGCAAAGAACAAGAATTAGAATGTTTATGTAATTATTTATATGAATTTTCAATTCACAAAAAATGAAGGAGCAGAAATCAAATTGTAATGTTAAGTTCGAATTTTGAATTTGAAAAATATTTTTAAAAATTCTAAGTATGGAACGATGATATGAACAACAGATTAATTGAATTGCCGAGCGAACGGATTAAAACATTTCATAGCAACGTTGGGGTACTCAACTTTAACCAAAGTTTCACCAAACATTGACCTCAAGCAATTTACTCTCTGAATTATATTTGAGAGAAAGTTGAGAAATGAGTCACAATGAGAAAAAAAATTAATTGCTAATAAGTTGGGATATATTATTTTCTTTAGTAGTATTACTTTTTGCAATGAGAATGTTTATGAACAATGAACATCATTGCCTCAATTGCGTGATGAAAATGAAAAGACAACCTTTCAGTTTGCCTGAGGTTAATAATGAAAAGGNAATTAAACTGTTGAAAAAAAATAAATAAAATTTTATGCTCAGTTTAGTAGCAATTTTTAGTGGAGAAACATTGATTTCAGTTTGAGAGGGAAAAGTTATGACATTTCAAATTTCACTGAAAATTCACTAGAAATCAACACTTTTTAATAGCATGAAGATAAAAACTCTGAAGTTACATGAATTTTCAACCGCACAATATTTACATTAAAAAGTTGTATTAAGAATAAAAGGCTGTAACTTACCATTCCATGACAGCAAAGAACAAGAATTAGAATGTTTATGTAATTATTTATATGAATTTTCAATTCACAAAAAATGAAGGAGCAGAAATCAAATTGTAATGTTAAGTTCGAATTTTGAATTTGAAAAATATTTTTAAAAATTCTAAGTATGGAACGATGATATGAACAACAGATTAATTGAATTGCCGAGCGAACGGATTAAAACATTTCATAGCAACGTTGGGGTACTCAACTTTAACCAAAGTTTCACCAAACATTGACCTCAAGCAATTTACTCTCTGAATTATATTTGAGAGAAAGTTGAGAAATGAGTCACAATGAGAAAAAAAATTAATTGCTAATAAGTTGGGATATATTATTTTCTTTAGTAGTATTACTTTTTGCAATGAGAATGTTTATGAACAATGAACATCATTGCCTCAATTGCGTGATGAAAATGAAAAGACAACCTTTCAGTTTGCCTGAGGTTAATAATGAAAAGGCTAAATTATTGAAGCTAGAAATATGAAAATTTTAGGGCAGGTTCTATTCCGGATGTGAGCATTCATTGAGAGAATATTTTGAAAAACGAAGGGATGTGTTTCTGCATGAAATCCAGCTCTAGGAACTTCAAGAAAGTTTGCAGATTCGGTCTTTTCCGAACATAAAATAATTTAGGAGTTTTTCAAAGAATTCAAAATATAAGGATTTCCGAAGAAACTTCAGGAAATCCAGAGGTTTTTCGGAAAGTAGAAAAGGTTTTAGGTATTTCTCAAATATTTGTGAATTTTTGAAATAAAACAATGAGAGAACAATCTATAAAAAAACGCCGGAATTTTCCTTATAAAATTGATGAGAAGGAGGAACATGACCCCGAACACTGCACTTTGATTGAAATGAAAAAGCAAGAAATTACTTGAGAAATAGCTTGGATTTTTTCAAAGTGTGACGTTATGAGCTTAGTTGTCCCTTTATTAAACTCATAGTTTCACTCCGAGTCGGCTAGTGTCGGTGAGCTCACGGGTGGGTCGGTCAATCGGAGAGATNTACGGCTAAAGTCATCGAGTTTATAAAAATGAAACAATTTCTAAAAATTGTTGATTAAATTTCTAAATTATTAACATTGTGACGATATGAGTTTAGTGTTCCTTTATTAAACTCATAATTTCACTCCGAGTCAGCTAGTGTTGGTGAGCTCACGGGTGGTTCGCTCAATCGGAAAAATGTGTGGAGGGTTGCCGAAATAAACTCCGTTATATATATATATATAAACTCTAACTATATTGTCTATATTGAATATACACTGGATGTTACGGTTTGGGCCGGTATACGCGCGATTACTCTACGATTCGACTTCGGGACTTTGAGTCGACTTGACGATTGGCTGAAGGCCTGAGCTCAGAGATCTTCTCTGTCCAGCTCCCGAACGTACTCTGTTCTCTGGTGAGTCCAGAAAACTCGTCAAAGCCCCAAAATGCTTACTTAAGCAATCCCACGGTCTTCTTCACTAACACGGTTCCGTGCCTTCATTTGACAGAAACCTACACAGTCAAACAGTTCAGCACCCTGAACTGGACCTGTAGAAACTGTGGAACTGCTTATGCTGGTGTCCATGGGACACCGTGGGACTGCTGAGCAATGCTTGGATGAAGGGAATGAGAAACCTCGTTTCCCGTTCCCATCATCCACCACTTTAACTACAATTATTTATTAAATCGACGTATTGATCAATCTCAATACGTCACACTCTCCTAACAAAACTATTGCTATCCTTTTGGCTACAATAGTAACAAAATTCTCAAGATTTATTTCAAATCTACGCCAAATGGGCCTGTCTTATGCCGGAAGGGCTATCAATTCCCGACCATAAGGGCTAAAATCCCTGCTTTATGAGCAATAATATTTGCATACGCAATCAAGTTGCCTGACTTAATTATCTCATTAATTAGGTTCTTAATCCTATACCTATCGACCGAACCCTTACATAATTGGTTACATGGTTATTGGGACGATTCAATACATGATTTTCAAAAAATTAACCTGTTCTTGGTTCTGGCCGTGGTCTTCTGGTTTTTTGAGCGTTAAGTTACTACTCACCCAAGTCTCTCCTTGCTGAGTATTGGGTTTGGCCACCCATCGTTTGGCCACCCCAGTGTGGCTCTACCATGTGCCACCCTTCAGGCGTGGTTCGACCCAAATGAGCCCCGGGCATGGGCCTATGATGATAGTTCCGGACAGGGACCAGTTGGTTCTGAGGAATCACNTAAACCTGTCCTTGGTTCTGGCGGTGGTCTTCTGGTTTGTTGAGCGTTAAGTTACCACCCGCCCAAGTCTCTCCTTGCTGAGTATTGGGGAACCATCGTTTGGCTACCCCAGTGTGGCTCTACCATGTGCCATCCTTCAGGCGTGGTTCGACCCAAATGAGCCCCGGGCATGGGCCTACGATGATAGTTCTGGACAGGGACCAGTTGGTTCTGAGGAATCAGAGGTCCCACGTCCCCTACGGAGGCCAATGTGTCGACCGAGTAGGCGCAATTCAGCATTCCCGAGGGTCTTTCTGGTTCCAGGATTTCGGTAATAGTGGCCGTGGGAGCGGGCCTCGTCTCTCTCACTATTGACCTCATCGAGATGTATACTTCCTGAGTTGCCTGATGATTTGAGTGCCTTTGCACTGCTCTCTCGGGTGATGGTGTTCTGGCTGATCTTTGGTGGGTCCTTCTAGTACCTGAACAGACTCCAAGCACCCGACACAACATAGCGACCCTTGACCATAAGGAAAATTTCCAGATTATGCCTGTTATTATACCGAAAATTCCAAATGAAATTCCCGCCAATCCTAGTCCATTTTCTAATCTCTGTAACCGCCTACTAGTCTGTTTTTGTTTACTTAAGGTCTTGGCTTTATTAATGATCGTCTGTAGCCCTACACTGTCTCGTCTCATATTCTCTTCGTCGTTCGGCCCTGTCAGTACTGTCAGTGAAAAGGTTGCGTCGTCTATTAATTCTGTCAAGTTTCCCTCTCCGGTTCTACGCAAAGTCTCGTTTATTAGTTTGGGAATATCTACCGCGGCTTTATTCGTGAATTTAGTGTCAAACTCGGTCATTATTTCTATGAATGGAACGAGGGTGACCTGTCGAGACCGGGCTTCGCATTCCGGTGAGAGCAATATCTTTCCTGTTCCTGAAATACTGACGGAAACCGGTTCTTTTCGTGAACAACTTACTCTCAGTTCGTCTTCCGTTACGACAGAGAATACCCAGGAATTGGAATTTTCTATCTGCGCCCAGTAGGTCTGAGTCATTGGTTTCATCCGTACATCGCATATCTCAGAGCCCTTAAATTTAGAATTGGTGATCATTTGTACCTCGCAATCTCTATTATTATTTACTTCATATATTGGACGTGTTATTCTGCATAAGAGTTCCCTAGATCCTTTTTTGCAGCGCTTGACATCGTCGCTACTTAATTTACAATATGTATTAGTCCGTTCCGAGATAGCCGTGTAGGGATGACTAGGGGTTATGAAGGCGACTAAGGGCATGGTTGTATTCCCGACTTTCATTGGCAAAGCAATGTGTTTATAAACCGTATATCTCGTCAATTCGACTAATGGTATTGTTAGTATAAAAACTACCTTTTCCTTATAGAGATATGCGGTTAAATCTGTCAATTTGAGTAGTTCCGTCATGTAAGATATTTCTAAGGGCGTTGGAAATTCCATACCCTTATTGGTTCTTAATACTTCTGACGCCGCTTTAATCATATTTTGGGGTCACATAATTGAAGGGTGTAACTGGCCTCGTTTCGCAAACAATATTGCATTTATGAGTAGTTGGGTATCTACCTCATATTCGCTTAACTGCGTATCGAAAACTGCCAGTACCACTTCCATCTCATTATTATACTTTATTATGTCCATTTTCTCTGCCATTATTTGGAACTGATTTCCGATCACGTTTTTCAGCCTAAAAACCGTCTCGTTTATCGCCCGGAGGTCCGAGTGAATTGTCTCAAATTCCGACCGAATAATGTGTGTTTGATTCGCCAAGAGGTTCAGGATTTCTCTACTTATATTTTGCAATTGTCCAATACATTTGTCATAATACTCGGCGTCGTCTTCGTCCATTGACCCAAAGAGTATTTTACTAATTTTTCCCACAAACCCTAGGACTGCACGTTCTTCTCGCCCTTTCCGCTAATTCTGTTTAGTGCTTGGATCAGTTGTGGTTCGAAATTGCAATTTGGTCCAATCTGGGTGCATACTTCCTTCATTACGAACCAATGGCTGATGAAGGTCTGCCTTTTATTCAGGAATTCTGTCAAATCTATATGAGTTACCATTTTCCACGTTGTGTGGTATATGTGTAAATCTGCATATTTCGTTGAGAGCATTCCATTCTTCTATACGGGTTATGTGTACGCCTGGGATTTCGGGGCTCCCGGTGAGCCTGAAACACTATGCAATATCTATTTGTTACTATTATATTTTTTTTTCTACGAGTTCATAATCGGATTCTATCTTTTATTATCTCATCATTCTCCCCCTTCTTATTTGCAATCAAATCTTAGTACGAAAAGAATTGATTGAAATAAGAAATTATCGAGAGAATAATAAAAGATTCCGTTTGAAGTTTTTTTTTTTTCAATTTTCTAGCGGATATTCCGCCCCCCGTAGTCGGGCTTTCGTTAATTTAATTATATGGCTCCTACGCTCAGTTGTTTCGCATTCCCGCGCGCTTAGTTGGTTACCCCTTCTCGTTGGCGCGCGGGAGAGAGAGACGGGACGGTGCCTGTTGCTATCGCCTTCGTCTAACATTGCTATCGCGCGGTGTTGAGCAGTCCCCCTCCACTACCCTGCTATAAGCCACGTTTGTTGCCTTGGTGGCGGCCTCACGTCGGAATTCGAATCCGATAGCTCTCGTGCAGTCACAACAAAGATAAGGGCTTTCTGTTTCTTTCATTGTGCTGTACTTCCTTACACAGTGCGTTACTGCGTTCGGTGCAAGGTGTTTGTTCGCAAAGGTTGGATAAATCACAGTAAGTATTTAATATTTTTTTTTTCATGTCGCCATTTTACGTATTCGAAGTATTCGAATTGATTTCTGGAATTATTGATTATCGAATTATCCTCGAGAAAGTAAAATAAGTATTACAGATTTTCTTTTTTCTTTATTCATATTCAATTTAAACATTACTCTCAATGTTTCGAACAGTTGTTACAATTAAATCGCCGTGGTTTTTCGCCATCACCTCGACGAATGATTTTGCATTATTTTTTTTGTTTATTCTCGAAGAACTCTCAACTTTACAATTTGAGAGGAAAACGAGTGTATGTCATCAAAAGTGTTAATGCGACAAATTTCTTCAGAACACATTTTGTTTTTTTTATGACTAAATATCTCGTCTCGCTTCCTGATTCAATTCCAATATACAGTGAAATATTTTCCATTTCAATTTTCCCTAAATGCGTGTTTTTTCGGGAAGGAGAATTGAAATGTCAATGGATTTGAAGTTTTGATATGAAAACGCGCCAGGCGAACACAACGAGAGTGAGCGGCGCTTAAGGGATCATTCTGGTTTAGACACTTAAAAAAAAGGACAATTAAATAAATTTATTTAGGCTTTTATTTATAGAAATAGTAATAATTTATTAAATAAGTCCAGTAAATATGATCTTAAAAAACACAAAAAAAAATTTTTCAACTAATATTTAACTCTTTATATTTATGAAAATGGCCGCCAATTGTAACGTCTCGCGGAATTGACATGTCACTGGCGGCGTTGATATCTCGATGATGGATCATCTGAAATGAAAAAACCAAAAATATTTAGATTCAGTATGAGTGTAGCTCTCTTGCAAAGCAGAATAATAATTATTTATTAATAATTAACAAAAGGGCGGACATGTAAAAAAAAACCTCAAAAACGCGTTTTTTTTGCGTTTTTCGCGTGAAAAAAAAATAGTAAAAATTAAAATTTTAATATAATTCTGCTTTACTGGAGAGCTATTTATGTGGAGAATATGTGGTTAAAATTTCAAGAGAATCGGTTCAGTGGTTACGGAGAAATCACCGCCGCCGACCGGAAAAATGTAGTTTTGAGAAAAACGCGTTTAAAGATTTTTTTAGTGAAAAATCATGAAAAAATCTTACCTTCACTTAATCTGCAATGCCTGCACCGTACAAAATGCCTTCAGCCTGCTCAAAATTTTCATTTTCTTCCAGTCTAGCCTTCTTTTGCTCAGTTCTGGCCTCTTTGGAAGACTGGGAGCTGCGTCGATTAGCCAATTTCACGCGCTTTTTATCGCGGTCTTCGGCAAAATTGACGGAAGTCGGTCCAAGTTTTACGCCCATAACGTCCATTATTTTTAAAATCGGAGTGAATCCTTCGTTGAAAATGCAGGCTGCCACTTTGCATGCAATTTCGACGATTTTTTTACCATTGAATATATGTTTAGGTGCCATACTCCAAACACATTTGTTGAAACTTTCGTTATTGTTTTGTGTATGACCGCCCAAACATCTTTCCAGGAGCTCTGCTTTGGTCAAGTCTTCATAAATTGGCTTTAAAACCTCTTGGACATCTTCTGAAAGAGCAGGAGGATGTTTGTAGCTCTGAAGTGTTTTATTTTTCTTGGCCTTGAGATACTTGCACCAGTCAACCGAACAGTAAGAATGCTGTGGTTTGGAATCAGTAGAAATTTTATGGTAATATCCAGCCCAAATTTCTTTTTGCATATCTTCTATCGAATTTTTATTCCTTTGAACAGCTAACCCGTAATTATTTGATAATTCTTTCATCAATTTTATAGTTAGCTGCTGAGTTTTGACTACTGTAACTTTTTTGATGTTAGCTTTCTTTTTTTTGACAACTTTTGTCACTTTTTTTTTTTCGACTTGCTTTAATGTTTTTTTTTTTAAACAAGAGCTTTTCTTGCTTCATTAGCACGCTTAAAAATTCTTTTCGCGACGTGTAAAACACACTCTAATTTTTTTACAATAAATTCCTCACCGTACGGAAATACATCAAGCAGCATTTTGAAGGTTTTTGAATCTCCGTCACCGATGTAAAATCCATATTTCACTGCAAATTTTTCTAATGATCGGAGAAACATCTCGACAATGCCGTCAACTTCCATTTTTCCAGCACTACCGTCGTGATTTGCACTGCAGTCGTTTTGATGTTCTGTATACCAGGCCAGATAGTCCACTTCATTTTCTTTTCCTTTCCACCACTCGCATGCTTTGCAGTAGCTTGATCGTACAGCAACGTCAACAATTTTTCCAGTGTGCTTGAAAATTAGCGAAACAATGCCAATGAGAGAAGAAAAGCCTCTTTTTGACCAAGAACCATCTCCGGAAACAGTCAAAATATCTTCTGGATCTCCTCTTTTTTTATTTTCAGCTTTTTCTTCAGCGACGGCTTTGTGTGACACTGAATCAAAAACAGCATCGACAGCAATGTTTATGCTATCAACGATTCCGTAATAAGCAGAAATACTCAAGCCTTTACCTAGATCCATGAGACTACAAAACATTTCAATACCATGGACACCTATTCCGAGTAAACGCATCACAAACACTAGTCGACGATTCACTTCATAACCAGTTCCAATCATCGGACACGAGTCAATATATTTTTCACCACAAGCACAATTCAAACACAGTTTAAAACCTAACCCACGTTGTCCATATTTAGTGAACGAAACTTCTCCGTCGCAGTCTTTACATTTTATGTAATTTGAGATCATCAAAAACACCGAAAAAAAATTGATAATACTGTAACCGGATGTTTGGTGAACATGTACATCGAAAGTCGCATCTTTCGATTTTTTTAATTTTTCAGCCGACTTACTTGTTTCACGACTTCCGCGTTCATCACTGTGCTGGTTTCCTTGAAACTTGCGTTTTTTACCTGGTCTACCAGGACGGGATTTTCCGTATTTTGTAGATTTTTGGTCCATAATGAAAAATAGTGTGCGTACTGATGTTGCTTGTTCAACCTCGGGGAGAAAACTGATGCCGCTTCTCAAAAATCTAACGAAAACCGAACTGAGCAGCTGTTTGAATGAATGGAAACAGAAAGCGGATTAGACAAGAGACGGGTCGGCCGAGCGCGCACAGGTAGTAAGAGGGCTGCAGGTCAGTTGCGTCCCGCGGTCAAGAAAATGTCCGAGTTAGTCATAGTTAGACATCTCCAAATATTCTAAAAATTTTACACAATACTTTTGAATGTGTATCCTTTCCGAAAATGAAAAAAAAAATCGATTTTTGAAAAATTTTAAGCCAGAATGATCCCTTAACGGCCTGTTGCGTTCTCCCCCCTTCCCGCTCCCCTTCCTTCTTTCTCTATGAAGCTAAGGGGAATATCTTTAATATGAATGAAGAGTTATAAATTTAGAAAATAATTAAGTTTTAATTTAGATTAAATTTGTTTTATTTATTCTCTTCGCTATTTGTTTATATTTTTTTTGTGAAGAATAAATTAATTATATCTTCCAGGATTCCAAAAAAAAAATAATGTCGTCTATCGAGGAGACCTCCCTTCCATCAGCCTCCGGGGACGTTGCCGAAGGGGGCCAGAATGGATTCGGTGTTGGCCTCAGCGAGGACGCTCTTGAGACCGCCCCTCGTGTTGATAACGGAATTTTATTCAAATGTTATTTCTAAATTTGGATTAAAATCATTCTTTGGATTTCAATTAATCATTATATTTCAGGAAATTCCGAATTTTTGGAGACCTATGGGGGCCCTATGTTCCGTGGGGGACGGCAGAGTGCCCAGAGGTCTCGCCGTTTCAGGCCGGGAAGTTCGGACCATATTGCGATTGATCCCCCGGTCCAGGAGTGGTTCGACGGTCGGGGTATTTCTTTTACGGAGGCATGTGGTCTGGTACGGCAGACCATGCTTCGGTCGGGGAATCTCCCGCATCTTTACATTGACCGTCCCGAGCTCCACTGTCCCATCATCGAGCGTCGAGCCCTTGACGTCCTGTTTGGGACCATCCCCAAACCTATTAGGACCTCCAATTGGGTGGAGCTCGGAGGGGTGCTGGGCATCCTAGGGGGTCCAAAACTCGCAGTAGGTCGGGATGGGGACGACATTCGACTCGGCCCAGGTCCCAGACCTCGACCGGCCTCGGAGGCCCTCAGGACGGATGTGCTCCGTGCCTTTCTCATGCTCTTTTGGGTTGAGCATCTTTTGTGTACGTATTACTATGTTCGTTTTTTTTTTTGAAGACGAGAGAGAGAAGAAGTAGGAAAAGGGGAGCTAATCGAAAAAAAAATGTGTTTTCAGAACGCCGAGGAACCTCTCCAGTTGAAGGACATTTTCTTTTTTTTCTATATATTTATGTATTGTTTTTTATATATCTTTTCATATGTTATTTTATATATATTTTATATGAAGAAAAATATATTTCTAATTAAAGACCGAGAATTTTATTTGAAGAAAATTTATCCTCTCCTATCCATCCTCTGTCCTGTCCCTACTTTTTTTTTCTTGTAAGGTATTTAGTTTCTGTCTATCGCTCTGGAGAGCAACGTTGTATTTTTTCTCTCGGTACCTCGTTTCCTTTTGACGTAGTTTGTTCAGTTGCTCATCGGGAGTTGAGTGTGACTTTTATCACTGTTGGTGCTGTTAGTTCCGATTTCTCCATTATGCCTCTCGCAGAAGACGATCCCCGGGTGAGGGTACTTGAGGAACTGATGGAATTTGTTCCTTTCGTGAATTATCTGGTCCGTAATGGTCCTGATTTGTACCATCCGGGGCTGCAGTCGACGTTTACGACTCGTCATCCCAAAACTCCTTGGGACATTGTTGATTATCGCCAGGCCTTGACTCTGCCTGCCATGCGCTGTAACCAGCATTTCGGGCTTGGGTTGGACGATCTCCTTGATGGTCAGCGTTATGCTTGTGAGGCAACTGGTACCCCTTTTTGGCTGCGTCGTCAGGGAGGCGAGAGTGTCGTTGTGCCTGTAGTTGAATCAGTAAGTTGCGACTTTCATAAAAAAAATTTCTTCGGACTTGTCGGTATCTGATCCCATTTTCTAGCCTTTCCCATGGGACAGGGTCCAAGAGCTTACCGAATTGTGGCTCACTCTTGCTTTGGAGCGTCATTGTAACGCCCCTTTGCTATCGGATTCTCGAGCCTGTACTCTCTTCGAGCCCCTCTTCGATGATTGTTGGGATCGGGTGTTTTATCTTCTCCATTCAGCTCGTGCACGCAATGCTGCCCGATTGAGGAACCTCCGCTTATGGTTGTCGGCCGATTTCTGTTTGCCGAGGCTTTTCCTCGAGGCTCCCTGCCCGGTGGTAAGTTATTTCAACCGTTGGATTTTTCGTCTTTCGTTTTAATTTATGATTGCTAATGGGAGCAAAAAAAAATGTTTTCTAGGCTCCTCGCATGTTTCAATATGGAGACAATCCTCTCGAATATTTGAGGTATCTTACCGGGGCTTCTACCCTCGGGGATGAGATCATCGACGATCTCGACTGGTACGAGTATTCCGAGTGGGTACGTGGGGATGTTTAGGTAAGTTCGTCTCTTCATTTATTATTTTTCAATAATAAGGGAAATGCCTTCCTTGTACACTCTCGGTATTTTTTGAAAAAGCAATGAGAGTTATTTTTGAATATAACCTCCTGTTCTTCTGTCTAGGGCCCGTTTCGCTCACCTCTACGATGGCGGATCGTGCGTCACCACGAAAGAGGGGTGTCAGCTTTCCTTCTCAACGGATTTTTCTCTCTTGTGTACCATAAAAAAAATTTGTACTTTGACTAAGAGAAAATATAAAGGTTGAGAAGGGATGAAAGTTGTTTTTTTTTCTTTTCCCTTTTCGCGGTCCCGGGGCAATTATTAAATTAGTCCTGATGTTCTGGCGGACATGTCGCCTTCCGGAGTCGGGCTTTCTTCAGTTTGTCGCGGTGTACTATTTTCAGCCCTCTCTCCGTCTAGATTTTTATGTTATTATTTTCGAGGATTCCGATGATACGATATGGTCCTTTCCAGTCATCGTCTCTATTGCCGGTTTTTGATTCCTTTAAAAGCCAAACATCATTTCCTACTCCTAAAGGTGTTTCTTTCACCTTCCTGTCATAATACCTTTTGGATTTTTCCTTCGATTAGATTAAATTTATCCGAGCTTTCTCACGTACTTTTCTCAATCCCTCTGTTAATTCCTGGAAAAATACGCGGTATGGTTTACCCCCTATTCCTTCAAGTGATCTTGCCGAAGGTATTCGCGGTTTTACCCCGAAAACTAGCTCGTGAGGCGTATAACCCGTGCTTTCGTGTACGCTGGTGTTATACGTGAACATCGCCATGTCTATCCATTTATCCCAATGTCCGCTATCTGCGATTTGCGTGTTCAGGAATTCGGTTAGGACATGGTGACTTCGCTCGAGAGATCCGTTCGACTGAGGGTGATACGCAGTTATCAAACATTGGCGAATCCGGAACAATTTACAGAATTCCGCGGTGATCGCGCTTGTAGAATTTGTGCCTCGATCTGACAAGAGTGCCTCGGGCGCGCCAAAAGTGCATATTAATCTCCGCGTTATGGCTCACGCCACGTCTTCCGCCCTCTCACGTCTCAGCGGTACAGCAAGGGCATACTTTGTCAAGCAGTCTTGCATGGTTAGCAGGTACAGATACCCCTTGTTGCTTCTTCCTGAGGGCTCGTAGATATCGATTGAGACTTTTTCGAAGGCATCCATTGGTGTATCGGTGATTATCATGGGATGTCGGATTTTCTCATGCACCAATTTCTTTCTCTGACAAATCAGGCAGAGGTTCACGTAGTCTCTGACTGTTTGGGCCATATTTCTCCAATAGTATTGCATTGCTACCGCGTGCAATATTTTCGTGATGCCCTTGTATCCCCTTACTACTGACGTATGCTTTTCTTCTACGATTGTAAGTCGATCCTCGGCTGTTGGTACGTCAAGAAGTCGAGCACATAACACTATTCGAGTGTCAGTGCCCCTCAATTTTTCCTTCAGTAGTGTTCGGATGACTTTTCTTGATCTTTCCGTTAGGGAGTCGGAATCGTGGGCCATTCTAATTGTTTTCTAGATTTTCGATGTTCAGTTGATCAATGAAGGCTTCGATGACTAGTTTTGTATTTTCTCCTAGAACTTCAGCTTCTGTATTTTCCTTGATGACTAATCCAAATGCGATTTTTCCAGCTTTTTCTAATCGGATGACCTCTCCCGTTCGACGTATTTCGGCAGTTAGTTCTTCCTGTTTTACCCAGTCTTTTTCCACCACCATTCTTAGACAGGCATTGTCCAGCTCTCCGTTTGCTGGAAGGAAAAATGCAAAATTTTCCTTTACAGCTGTCAAATGTGTTTTGGAGTATTCCACATTTTCATTGCCTTCTTCTTCTGAGAATTGGTGTTGTGGATTATCTTCGTCCGATAGCAGGGGGTTTTCTCCCTCGCTGTCATCGGAGTGGATCAGTGGTTCCCATTCATCCGAGATTTCGTTCTCCAACTGCTCCTCACGCCGCTGGTCACTATCTTCTTCTCCTCCCACTCCGGGATCTATCCATTCCTCGTACGACACTGGGTCAATGAATGGATCAGCTGGCTCCCCTGGCTCTGCTGGGTTATCCTGGTAAATCTGTTCATCATCCGATGGGATTAATGCCTCTTCGGTGGGGTCGAACATACTTCCACTGGCTTCGCTTTCGGGCTCGGACGGTTCCTCGTCCGAAATAGGTTCATCTTGTCTCAGTGGCGGTTGACTGCTTCTTCTTGGCCTTTTGAAGACTTGTTTTTCTTCCTCCGTTGTTGTTTCGTCGAACGAGACCGATATTTTCCGAGGGCGCCCCCGTTTTTTCTTTTCAGCCTTTCCTTTTACTGCTTTACTTCTTGGACGTCCTCGTTTCCTTTTCTGAATCGGATTGTCTTTCTCCTCCGGATTTCTCTCCGGTGCTTCTGAGGGTAGTTTGTTCGTCCTTTCTACCTCCTGCGGTCCTTGGTTTATCGACACTACTCGACATTTAGGCACATGTGTGGTAGTGTTTCCTTTTTTTATCTTAATGACGTCAGGGGCAATCACTGCGGTGATTACGTGAGGTCCCTCCGTCTGATAGGGTGAAAATTTTTTATACCATACCAGATCCCCGATGTCCACGTCTGGGTAATTATTGGACAAATCTATCGTCATCTGAGCGAGATCCCAATCCGGTGGAGGGTTGTTCACTGCGGCGATACACTCTTTCCTTACGATATCGGGTCTCGTACCCCGCATGACTTGTACTTTATTATCAGGCCACATCATTTCAACTATGCATGGGCCTATTCTTTCGCCACTGGGTATAACAATGTACCATATCGCATCTCCGATTTCAGGTGAGTTGCCTTCATTGGTCACAGCGATGATTTGCTCGTGAGTCGATTCTTCCACTTCGTTCAGTATCGGGTTACGAGATAATGCGTCCGCATTGAGATTCAATTTTCCCGGTTTATATTTAATTTCATAGTCGTACTCCTCCAATTCATTGGCCCATCGACGTAATTGGGCTCCCGGATCTTTAGTGGATCTCAGCCACACGAGTGGCTGATGATCTGTTACCAAAGTAAATTTCTTTCCGTATAAATACGGTCGAAATTGTCGAATTGCAAAGATAATCGCGAGAAGCTCTTTTTTAGTTGTTGTATAATTTTTCTCGGGTTTTGTCATCACCCGTGATGCATAGCTTATAGGCAAGTCTTCGCCTATTTTGCCTTGACTTAGGATTGCTCCGACTGCGTAGTCTGATGCGTCCGTTGTGACGACAAACGGCCGAGAAAAATCAGGGTGTCTTAGAATTGGATATTGCGTAATTTCCCGTCTCATCGATTCGAAAGGGTTTTCCTGGCTTTCCCCCCATTTAAAAGGAACATCCTCCTTCAAAAGTTCGTTTAGGGGGCGTGCTTTCGTCGCGAAATTTTCGATGAATTTACGGTAATAGCCGGCCAGACCAAGAAATTGTCTAATGCCCTTTTTGTCTTTTGCCCTCCGATATTTTAGAATGGGGTCGATTGTTTTGGGGTTGGGCTTTATCCCTTCCTCGCTAATGCAATGTCCTAAGAAGGTGGCTTCCTCCCTCAGGAATTCACACTTAGAAGGCTGCAGGCTCATTTGCACTTTGTGGAGTCTATCAACAAAAGATCTGTACTTTTCCCTATGATCATCAAATGTTTTCCCGTAGACTACGATATCATCCATATATACAAATAATCCTGCACCCTGTAAGCCCGAGAGAACTACGTTCATTGACCTTTGAAAGACCGGTGGACCGTTCGCGATTCCCATTGGAATTCTTGAATAATAATAATGCCCCCCTGATGTTAAGAACGCCGTTTTGGGGCGGCTTTCGGGTGCCAATGGGATTTGGTGGAAATCCGACACCAGATCAAACGTCGAAAAGTACCTCATTCTCCCCAATTGATCAAGAATATCCATTATGTTGGGTAAAGGGTACGCGTCCGCGACCATTTTTTCGTCTAGTTTACGAAAATCGACAACCATGCGCCATCGTTTCTCTCCGTCGGCGCCTGGTTTTTTCCCCACCATCCATACTGGAGAATTATATGGTGAGTCAGATGGTTCAATGATACGTGCCTCTAACATTTTATCTATTTGCTCTTTAAATTTATCTCAAATGTGGGAGGGCAGGCAAAATTGTCTCACTACCACCGGATCATCATCTTTCAATTTAATTCGATACCCTGGTATTTTTGCTTCTTTCAATTTCTCCTCATCAAGTTTATAGACCCACGGATTGTATCGGACAAGATCTTTAACCTCTTCCTGCTGTTCCTCATCGAGACCCTCCAATTTGAGGACTTCAATAATTTTATTGGCTCTAATTTCGCGCTGTTGATCACCTGAACTCTCTGTCTCCCCAAATGTTTTAATTTCCGCCTCTGTTGCGATGGACTCTATCCCTTCCAGGTCAACAAATGGAACCTTAAATCGTTCTTCGGTTTCACGGGTATTGTAGACGTACATGAAAGCTACACCTCGTTTAGGCTTCACTATCGCATCCCCGAAGTACACCCCTTTTTTGATGTCCCTTCGCGGGAGGTATACGACCTCAGCGTCGAAATTATTTACCCTGACGTATACTAATTTGACTGTCCTAGGCGGAAGAGGAATTGTCTCCGTGTTTACAAACGTATGTATTCCTTCCCCTATAGTCAACGTATCTTCCCCATAATCAATTTTGACTGCCCTACTTTTTAGAAATGGCCTGCCTAGCATTCCATCTTCTATTAGGGGAAAATTTGAGCCGACGACATGGAATTTGTCCTCGACTCCCTCTACGTCCAGAGTTACGTATCCTACTGTCTTCAACTTCCCCGATGTAACCCCTTTTATTATTATTATTTCTTCGCGATTTATAGTTACGTTAGGGCTAAGTTTATTCCTTCACACTAGGTTTACATCGGCCCCCGTGTCTACAAAAAATTGACCTTTCCCCCCTTCCATTTTATTAACCTTTAAATGGACCTGAATGAGGGGCACATCCATTACACGGAAATTTACATGGGCTGTTTTATATACTACCGTGTTCTGCGCGTTTGACTCGCCCATGTCTTTGAATCCCAGATCGCGCAGTTTTTCTAGACTCATTCTTAGTTTAAATTTTTATTAGAGGGACCTGCAACAGATGATTCCGCCTGTTGTCCCTCTCCTTTGGTTTCGTCAGAAGCCACTTTTCTGGGGAATTGCTTTTTTATTCAATGTGAGGGGGTTCTACAATCTTGCGCGAAGTGTCCGGGCTTGGAGCACTTGTAGCAATTGTTATCAGTGGTGTTTGGTTTCTTTCCTCGCTTATCGTATTGCTTCCCCCCTTTGTACTCTGGTTTGCCTTTGGCGTTGCCAGAGCCGCGTTTCTGTCCGCCGGCTTTTGCTGAATTTGTGGCTTTAATGCTCATTGCCCTCAAATCGGCTTCAAGGACGTCATCATCGATTGATTCCGTTGCCCTAATTTTCGCTTGTCCTTGAAACTGCTTTGTTTTTGGGTGCAATTTTCTGAGTTGTTCAAAATCTTCGGTCTCTTTTAATTTAGATTCGATTGTCACTGCAACGCCGACGGCTTCGTCAAAAGAGGTAGGTGTCAGAGGGAACATCATGTTCTTGATATCTCTTCTGAGTCCTGGAAGGAATGCTTCCCTCATGTTCAATTTAATTGTGAAAAAATTGCGCCAAGTTGACGTTTCCTTTGCTCGTTATTCTTTATTCTAAAAAAAAAATTCTCAAAAAAAATCTAAAAAAAAAAAATAGTTCCGGCCGCAAAAAAAAAATTGTTAAAAAAAAATTGTTACTTTTCAAAAAATACTGAAATATTCTCAAAAAAATTAGTTCCAACCCCAAAAAGAAGAGAAAAACATTTTTACTTTTCAAAAAATACTGAAATAAATAAGGCGCCAAGATGATGTCTATTCCGACCCCCAAAAAAAAAGTGAAATAATCTTCAACGCTTCAATAAATACTGAAATAAATAAGGCAACAAGTATGATGTCTATATTAGGCCAACTGTTTCACTCTATGTTTCTCAAGAGAGAAACAATGGAAAAGAATAATATTTCAAGTGATGGAATTTCTGAAATTAATGATAATTGAACGAGAATTTGGAGAGTTTGTTAACAAAGTTTTTTTCTGAGATTAATGATAACCCATTAAAAAATCGATTATTGTTAACTACGATTTTGAAAACCTGTCCATAGAAACTTGATTCGGAAAAAACTCAACTTGGCGCGCCAGATTAATTAGTAAACATACTTTGTAGAAAGTGACTGATTGACAAAGCTGCAGTTCATACGCAGAAAATTATTGACATTTGATTCGTCTTTCTTAGAATACTACTACCGAATTTTCTAGCCATGGCGTGTATAAAGAAGGTAAGACGTCTGTAACTACAGACCTAATGACGTCAATCAACGCAACCGATTAATAATTTATTGACGAATGTTCATAATAATTGAAACTATTATTTGGGACCTGCCGGCGAGTTACTGCAATATACTTGAAATTCTTTAGTATGTGACTGGTCGAGTAGAAATAATCAATGTATTGCAGGACAAAAATTAGGCGCGCCAAGTTGAGTTTTTTCCGAATCAATTTTCTATGGACAGGTTTTCAAAACCGTAGTTAACAATAATCGATTTTTTAATGGGTTATCATTAATCTCAGAAAAAAACTTTGTTAACAAACTCTCCAAATTCTCGTTCAATTATCATTAATTTCAGAAATTCCATCACCTGTAATATTATTCTTTTCCATTGTTTCTCTCTTGAGAAACAGAGTGAAACAGTTAGCCTAATATAGACATCATACTTGTTGCCTTATTTATTTCAGTATTTATTGAAGCGTTGAAGATTATTTCACTTTTTTTTTTGGGGGTCGGAATAGACATCATCTTGGCGCCTTATTTATTTCAGTATTTTTTGAAAAGTAAAAATGTTTTTCTCTTGTTTTTGGGATTGGAACTAATTTTTTTGAGAATATATCAGTATTTTTTGAAAAGTAACAATTTTTTTTTAACAATTTTTTTTTGCGGCCGGAACTTTTTTTTCAGATTTTTTTTGAGAATTTTTTTTTAGAATAAAGAATAACGAGCAAAGGAAACGTCAACTTGGCGCAATTTTCTCACAAATTTTGTTTGTGATTTTTCAAGATTATTTTACTAATTTTTGCGCACCATAGTTTAACTGAATTTTTGGCGATAATTCATTTTCAATTATTACTTTCTGGTTCTGGAAATGTTACTAAAAATATCGACTTGGTCTAATGGTTTTACAATCATGTAATTAATTATAAGTTCATATGTTATTCCCTATCACTATTTGTTTCAATATTTCAAAATATTTTAACTGCTCAGATTGGTTTCCCCCAGAGGGTACTCACGTGTCCACCCATCGAGAAGGGTCTGAGTTAGATTTTAGACACATACACCTACATTCGTTGGTGTCCTGGAGTAATTCAATGTTTTGTATTAAAACTATGCTTTCCTTTTTTTATTAATATTCCTCTCCAAGAATAATATATAAACGTCTTTAGCGTTCCGCGGCCATTGTATTTTCGAAATAACATTATCGTCTACATGTATCCAAGCATTCTTCTTTTCTCTCAATAAACAAGTATAATGATCGCCATGCGTTGCACTGTGCATAATGACACTTTTGACAAAATATACTTCGCCAGAGATGGATACAGAAGTAGTCGGTACGGTTTTCAATTTTCAATTTTGTAGTTTCTTTCTCACATTCCTTTGATCTATTTCGAATATATTCAATTTAACTACAAGTACGTCGGAACATGAGGATACCGATGTTTTTTTGGAAAAAGTGACTTGATCATGACAATTATCACAATATTGCATAATGTTACTCCACTTATCAAAAATTTTTCAAATCAATTCGTTTAGATCAATATTCGTTTTTAATCCATTCGTGGATAATGTAATCATGAATCTTGATTCTTTTGACATTGTAGAGTAATTACATGATTTACAACGCTTTAACTCGGTGAATACTATTTCAGCCCATTTTTGTATCTCAGTTATTTTGTTAAATACAGCTTCTAAGAATGATATAGGATCTCTTTCATTAGCTTGACAAAATTGCTTACCAATTGATTGTACGACTTGAATTGCATTCAGAACTTGTGAACCACCTCTAAGATACTGTTCCAAAAAGGATTGAATTTCGTACAATTGATCGTTCTTTGTCCTCGGATAATGCAGAACGCAAAGCAGCTGAGTGAAAAATACATTGAATTACTGTATTGGAAAAACTTGATGTTCCGTTTAAATTGCACAAACCGACAATAGATGTTTCAATAACAGCTTTTCCTTGTTCTATTTCGATATCATCAATTACTTCTCTGTGTAATACCCACCGTGTATCCCATACTTTTGGCCAACGCTTAGTGATCGCAGGTATTTGTGGTAAGTTCGATCGATGGAGTCTCCTTAGTCTATTATACTCATCGATTGCTAATGAGGATGCTTTGATGGAAAACGGATCGAAGTTGATTAAGTGAACACCTTCCAGAGTTGTAACTCTTGATAAAGCAACGTAACTCTGTCCAGCGGAGAACACAGTGTTGCCGAGATCCATGGCAGCAACACGTAAACTTAAACCTTGACTCTTATGAATGGTAATGCCATAACTTAAACTGATTGGAAATTGCCTTCTTGTTATGTATACCCCATCCATGATTTCAAATTTGACATCCATTCTTTCAATACTGTATGTTTGTCCTGATTCTAGTTTTATGGTTACTGTCTTTATATGATTGTTTCCATGCATTATCGATTTAGACACTGATTCTACAACCGCGATAGTTTCATTGACTAAACCTAGAGTGACATCAATATTTCGTCTCAGCATGATTTTTGCTCCTAGTTTGATTGTTATGTACTTTGCGAATCCTGCAGACGAACGATCATCTTGCTCAATCGTCTCAAGAATCTTCACAGCTTTATTTCGTAAACGGCAATTGCGGCAATCAATAGAATCTTCAGCAGTTAATGTTATCTCCTCCAAAGGGATTTCCCGCAACATTAGGGTATTTAGATAATCGCATTGCTTCCGTGTGGCAAACAAACATACAGTATCTGCCGGCAATAACTGGATCCATTTTGCCAGAAACTGTGGTCGTTCTTCGACATTTGCCAATTCGATATGACATTTTCGTGATTCTAGTAATTTAATGTCTTCTCCAGTCATGTGGCCAACTCTGAGACGTGAAAGTAATTCCCCATAAACACGGTCTGTTTTCTGACGCATATTAATGGTTAGTTCATCATAAGAAAACAAATCTACCCAGAGGTTGACACTAAGCATGGACCCTAATCTCTTCTCAATTTCTTCCGTAGATAATTGCACATAAGTTGGGTCTTGCATAACTGGTGGAAGTTGCATTAAATCCCCAAATACAAGAATGTGTTTTTTACCGAACCAACCATCAACGTCTTCAAATGAATCAAATATTTCCATTAGTCGTTGATTGATATACATCAATGTCACATTAGATACCATCGATATCTCATCTATGATTATCAGTTCAACTTCACGCATTTCTTCACGCATAACTTTCAGAACGTTATCTGATAATTGTTTATATTTTGGTGTACCTCCATGCTCTATAGGGAGTTGAAAATACCTATGAATAGTTAAACCATTTATGTTGAAAGCTGCAATACCTGTTGGTGCGGTGACTGCAGTTTTACGATTCATTTCTTTACTAATCCAGGTGCGAATAACATCAATGAGGAAACTCTTACCTGTTCCACCTTCACCACTTACGTACAAACGTAATGTTTCATTCTTGGACCCAAGAGTCTGTGTCACTCTCTCAAATATCCGACGTTGATCAGCATTCATTTGTGAGATCATAGTAGACAAATCTGTACTTTTTGCGACGCGATTATCAATGTCTTGAAATTCTTTCATTGCCACCTTCGCCTCTTTCGGTCCATCGGCTATTTTTGTAGGAGATGATTGAGTGTCATCATTTTCTTTGTTCAACTCATTATTAATTTTTTCTGTAATAAAATCCAATCCTCGTTGAAAATCTTCTAGACGATTATGATATTCACAGGCTTGAATGAGTACGTCGTTTTGTCCTTGAAATGCCTCAGTATAGGATGCGAAACCTCTTTTTAGGTCATCAGTATCTCTCCATGGCTTGAACAACAGAAGTAAACCGTAGAAAAAATTTTCAGGTTGAGTATTCACATTGTACCTCCAGTGATTAATTAAATGAGGTCTTGTGCGCTTTCTCATAAACAAGGAAGGTTTCAGAGTATAATACTCCACCCCTTCCATTTTTGGTTTACTTCTAATGATATCAAACCATGCACAAAAATCATAGAGGCACATCGACTCCAATTTTTCTGGTCGTTGTGGATAATAATCATCTACGAAAGATTTACAAAATATATCTGTCGAATTTTCATTCATGCTCTTTATTTCATTATAATTTTTAACTTTCTTTCTACGAACCATCCCAATATCAATCCATTTAATGGTCGTGTCCGGATCAGTCCCGTACAATGAAATGCCGAGCAATGTATCTGCAGCTTCAAGAGCTCCGAGCTCTCGATTCTGCAATCCTCGCATTCCTAAATTCCATAATCTTTGTCTGATAGTTTTAGTAGCAGCTGCTTCTTGTATTACAGTCGATGATTTTGACGTTTCATACTTTGTTGAATACTTGGTACACTACTGTGTTAGTAGAGAAGAAGACTCTCCTATGAATTGAATATCCATGTTACCTTCCCATGCTGTTAAAATTGCAGGATTGTAATCATTGATATCTACTTCAAATTGCGAACGCGGAAGATCGTAGAATCTAGACTTTGCTTGCAATTTTTTACGACCAGCTATTGAAACGGCTGGATCACGTAATACAAAACTCTCAGATTCAGGTCGCGAAAACCCGAACCGACATTTCTTTGCCATTTTTCCCGAGGCTAACTTTTTTGATCGTAAACAATAACTGTTATGCTTATGTTTTTGATGTGTTGTGATACGTCGATGGAGAGTGGGAGAAATCTTTGCATTAGGCAGTTTGCATGTGACATATTTCATAATAAATTCAGCCACCTCTTCATTTGATTGAACACCTACAATAGGGGTCTTTTCAATCCAGATGACCAAATGAAAATGTTGAGTGCCGCGGCCCTGATACTCTCTTCGCCAGAAATAGTGTAGTATTTTACCAATTGGGTGGCTGTTTGATGTCAAAAAATCAAGCATAGCATGAAATTTGTTATCAATGAATCGAGAAGCAGAGACAGGATCAGCAGCAATAACTTCACCATCCGACAATTTATCCAAATGTGGAGAATTTACTCTTCGAACATATAGAACCAAGTCTGACCAAAGCCATTCCGCAGGACTCAATGTAAGAAACCATGTGGCTGGACCATAATATCTTACCATGCAACTTAAATTATTACGTGGTTGTCTCCAATATTGTTCTGAATTACGGAGTCTTTCGAAGACTGTATTCATGTTCGTTTCAAGATCTCCTGTTCTAATTTGGTCCAAATAATTGGCTGCTGTATATTTTTGTCGTGGGTTTGTTACATGTAGAGTATGATAAATCCCACTGTTGATTTGGCGCATATTGGCATTATTTAATAAGTAGAATAAATACTGAGGATTCAATCGGAATCTGGAATCTTTTGAACATAATCTTAATTTAATGTACTCGGCATCCGCTAAAGGTTCGTTTCTCGTTTCTCCCTGACCGTTAACTCCATATGGATATAAATCGGGAAAACAAAGTAAATCCAGGTTTTGAGCATTATAATTCAATGGGATATTCTTTACTTTTTTCAGTTGATACAAATTACAAGTGGTTTCATTGATTCTTTTGTCATGCATTGGATAAACTGTGTATTGCTCTAAATAAGTAGCCTCACTTTTTATTTGTGTCATCATAGGTGACGGATTACCACATTCATTTCTAGTTCCTTCAGCTTTTTAATTATCACCTATCTGTTGAGAATCCATCGGATCTGATCCACTTTGTTCGGGTTTATTATCAATACAGAATATTTGCGTCACATTCCACCGCATTGCATGCAACAATTTCTTCATCATTTTGTTCAGCTTCTATTTGAAATTCTGACATCATTTTTCGTTAAAAATTTCATTAACTGTTCAGCTGATTCTGGCAGATGAATTTCACTGTACAATGGATTGTTATTCTGTAACCATTTCAATGCTTTGAATACTTTCTCAAGATCCACTAATTTTTGCCAAACGGTTTTAGCCTTTGTTGGAATTCCTCGAACCAAAATATATAACTCATGACTTTCATTGATAGGATCAGTCGTTGTCGCTATTTTGTTCAATGTTTCTCCCAAAGGAAGTGGTAAGTGACAAGATTGACCTTTTAACCTCAGAAATTTGGAAGTATGTGGTATGTTTTTTTTCATAACCGTTCCCGAACGCTGTACCACTTGAAAAACTTTTGCTCTTTGGATAAGAATCTTCTCGTATTCGTTCAATGTACTTATTTCAGCTGGTACCTCTTGAGCATTCAGCCCATTCAATATACAAACTGGAGGTAAGTGATTCATTCGAAATTTGTTCAAACAATAATCACATATGTATTCACTAGCATGTGCATTATTTTCATCGACAAATTTGAGTAAGTCGTTCCCGCAAGGATTCACTATTTCCTTACGCAAATTAGCGATCGCTCTAACAGATCTGTTGCATTGTAATTTTTGACAAAAAATACAGGGGAACTCAGGCACGTCCATCGATCGCTTGGTTAAGGCAATGAAAGCATCTTTATGATTCATTTGAATTGAATCTTCATTCAAATTGTTATTTCCAGACATAGGTGATTCGAACGATGCTCCAGTCACTTTCGCGTCTTCTGACATTTTTCGCAAAATATTCAAATTGGCAGTTTCTAACGCATTATCTATCACGTCAATATCGTTGAAATTTTGTCTGATTTTATAAAGAAGTCTTATAACAGTTCTAACTGCTGGGAAATGAGGCGCTAGCATTTTTGCCGCCAGAAGTAACGATTTACATGGACATTGCTGTGTATAACAATGAGCTAGATGACCTAATTTATCTTCGCGGTGTTAGAAAAAGGTTTGTTCTAGGAATCGCGGATAAGAGCGTAAAGTTTTGACTGCTAATTCTTGTAAAAGTGTTTCATAGTTGCTTAATATTTCTTCGTTTTCTAATGCCCGACAATAAATACTACAATTCCAGGTCAAGTTAATATTTTTGTGCTTAAGTAGTGGCAAAATATTGGTCGATTGCCCTTGCGAATTCATAACGATAGTAGACAATTTTAGATCTTCAAAGCACTATGTCATTTCATGAAAATATCCTTCCGTAGACGCGGTATGTCTTGATCTTCCACAGAGGTTAAAATCATAATCATCATATTCGCCTGATTTTGTCCTGGTCAAATAAAACTCTACAGTATTTTTCAAATTTGTTGTTAATCTATTCAATGTCTTTACCACAGATTTCCTTTTCTCCATACACCATTTTACTATGTTGGCCGCTTCTAGTCTACATTCCACAGCATCTTTGAAATCAAGTGTTGCAATAACATCTGTAAGTTTTCCGATGGAATCTTCAATCGAAAATTTCATTTTAATAGTTTCAGATTCAGATTTGCTTTCAAGAGTAACTTTCGAGCTGTTGTTCTTCGTCGCTGATTTGCGAGTTGTTGAATTTTTCGCTCTTCCGCCTTTATTGTGTTTTATAACCCTTGCTTTTTTGGGAACATTTGTTTTGACTGTTTTCCTTCTAACATTTTCGTATTTGCAATCTTTCACTGTAACATCAATTGCATTGATTGCGGGTATGTTTATTGCCTTAGCAACTGATTGAACATCAATATCAACATTGAGACCAATACTCTTCAACGTTCCATCTTCGTTTTCATCTTTAGCTTTTACTACTTCGTCTGCAACTGCTGAATTTGTATGGGAATCCCCCTTTTCTACGTCATCATGTTCAATTACCTCACACGAGTCATTCTCGTTTAGCGAACAAATCTTTGGAAGTACTTCGAAATCATGTTTAAGAACATGTGCTTCTGATAACATTAATTTTGGGGTATTCTCGTCAATTTTTGAGCGTTGTACAAACTGACGTTGTCGATATGCTGTTAGTTCTTTTCGACGAATTACAGCCAAATCATGGTCTTTGCATGAGTTCTGATTAGAAATATGAGGAAATCGAGATATTTCTTTAGACTCAAATATATGTTTAAGGTGCGGACGCATTAATGATGTGTCATATTTTACGAGTTCAGGCTTATCCCGAAACAACAATGAAATCGCGAACGCAATCGCGAATACTCCGCAGTCAACGCCATTCGTTTGGTTTTGAACTATTACAAAGTGAACTGTTTCATCACTTACTTTGTAAAATGGGTACAAATGTTGTAAAAAGGTTTGATGGTCATCATGTAGACATTGCACATTGAGAGAATCGTAAATGTACAATTTACGACCATCGTAATAAGAACATATCCAGTGCCCAGAATTCGGATCATTCTCGATTAGATCACAATACAAAATTTGAATGTGTTTCTGAGCTGCCATGATCGGTTCAATTCTTTCTGCTCGTTGTACATATATAGTATCCCGATGACAATAATCTGAATGATTTCCTAAGATTTGACCGAACATTCTGATGTGATCATCCTGCAATCTTTTATTATCAGATATCATACCCAGCAATTCCTCAGATAAAGGACGAACGGAATGTCGTAATTTTCGCCTTTTCTGAGGACATTCAGGATTTGCCTTTGAAAATGTCTTATTAATTGACCGTTTAAACACACGGTTAGTGATTTTTTCCTCATGATTTGTTTCATAAATCACATCGATATCCATTTCTTCTATTTCCACTGTAGTTGGAACCTGGGTATGGATGTGATTAGCTTGTCTGCCTTCTTTTTCTACCACTGGTGGTTCACGTTTCGGATTCAGTACCGATTTTTTGCAAAATACATTAGTCGACCGTTGACGACGCTTAACATTGCGAACATCATCTACTGGTTCGACTGTGAAATCATTCGCTTTAATTGGGAATTGGGACAAAATACCTATCTCATACATACGCAGTAAATGACTTCTCATTTTTGATACGTCATATACAATTTGTTGGGGATTGTCACCAAATGCAATTGAAACGGCGAAAGCTATCGCAAAAACACCGCAATCGAAAGAGTTCGATTGGGATTGGACCCTGCAAAAATGAATATGAGCCTCATCAATTGGAAACCATGGATACAGCATCTGTAAAGTTTTTTTATGATGGGGGTGGAGAATGTTGGAATTTGAAGAATCATAAATATGAATTAGATTTCCATTGAACCAAGTGCAAATCCAGTGTCCTCCTCGCATTTGCCAGCCATTTTTGCTGTTCAATTCATCGCTGAAACTGTGCATCAAATGAATATGGGTTCGGTTCCTATTAATGGGAATCACCAATTCGGGAACCTGAAATTTCCAGGTTTCTCGGAGTTCATAGCCAAACTGTTGATGCAATAGAAAGGCAAAATAATCAACTTCATCATCCGATAACCATCCTTCCATACCGTGCGCTGATATTATGGCGGGATTGAAAATAGGCATCTTTGCAAAAATGACCTATATTGAAATGTATAAAAACTCTTTTTGTTTTTAATATACTTCCTTTATTGAAATAACAAAACAGATGACAATGCTTAATACAAGCTAATTATATACACAAACGCAGACTAGATTTTTGTAATATCGAATTTTGCAAATTTGGTCATCAAAAATAAACTATGCAATATTGCACACAGCTTGAAAAAGCTGAAATGTGGAAGTATGACACAGCTTATCAAAAGCCGATCGCTCACACAACAAAGGCAATAAGAAGTGCCCACAGCTCTTAAAGAGCTGACTAACTGAAAAAGGCGATCAAATATGCCTACAGCTTATTAACAGCTGATCAATAATAAAAAAGGCCTTAATAATGTGCCCACAGCTTTCAGGAAGCCGACAAGATAAAATGAGTACAAAGCTTATCCTTTGGACTTCTTCGTACGATTTCTATAACTACAAATAACACTAGCAAAATAGGGGTTAGAAAGCACATAAACACACAAAACACACTATTCACAGGATAAAAGCATCAACTACGGTTGTTAGATTAAATAAAACGACTAATGGAACCTACAAGTACCGAACTAAGCACTAACAAACTAAGTAAAATATTGCACTAAGCGTTTACAAAAGCAATTGCACTAAGCGTTTATAAAAACCACAAAGATGAGAAAAGTCCTTCGCCCGTCAACCTGTGTCACTAAAGTAGGGATAACACCCAGCGCCGCCACACGGGAATGGAAATTCTCACAGTGGAAAGACTTTAGCGACCTTGTCGATAATTCAGCAGCATGATATTAGCCGCAATTAATGATAATAAAAAAAAAGAACTCATGCAATCGATTGTAAATCGTTCGCAGGTGATTGTAAAATAGTTGAGATTGTTTAAGAGTTGATCATTTTTTTATAAAAAATTAAAAACTATTGACCCATGTATTAACCGGAATTTTTTATCTAATTACTCTTAAACGCCAGGTAAATTAGGAATTTTGTTTTTATAAGTAATTAGCGATCTAATTACTCTTGAACGCTGATGCGAACTAATTTAGTATTTACAAACGATTGCAATAAACAAAATAGTTTAAGAGTAATAGAAAAAAAAAATCCGGCTAACTACATGGGTCAATAGTTTTTATTTTTTTATTAAAAAATGATCAACTCTTAAACCATCACAACTATTTTACAATCACCTCCGAACGATTTACAATCGATTGCATAAGTCCATTTTGTTCATTATTAATTAATTGCGGCTAATATACCGCTCGATAATTCGGTCAATATTAGAATTAGCCTGTGCTGCCATTAAAATTACAAATTTCGACGGAAATTTACATTCCGAATTTGTTAAATTATTTCGAGTGAGTAAGTAAGTTTTAGTAACAATTTGATGTGTATGAGAGAGAGAGACAGAGAGAGAGTTTTAACAATAACTCGATGAGTAAGTTAGTGAGTGTTTGTGTGTGTGTGTGTGAAAGAGAAACTAACTTTTAACAACACTCTGATGAGTGTGTGTGAGTGTGTGTGTGTGTGTGTGTGAGTGAGTGAGTGAGTGAGTGAGTGAGTGAGTGAGTGAGTGAGTGAGTGAGTAAGACTGCATGCCTGCGTGGGAGAAGGGTGAATGGATGGATGCAGAATTATAATTAAATGTTTATTAAGTGACCATTTCCATGAAATCATTATAATAAAATATAAAATATATGAAAGGTAACAGAAAGGTAACAAAATCCATAAGCATGCCCTGAAAAAAACGAAAAACAGTATGGATGCAATAGATGTAAAAATTGATTGATATAAATGTGTATGAAATGATGCATTCCAAATCGAAAACTCACTTCCATGTATGAGGTGGATAAGGAAGGGATGGGGTTCAATTAAACCTCCCGAAATAAAAGATGGGGGCTCCTCCATGACCTCCACCATTCGCGGGAGGCGGAGGCCCACGACGGTCTCCCTTATTCTTGTAATATTGGCCCTTCCAATAGCTAAAGATTAAAAAAGCATGTATGTGAATGAGTTAGTGAGAAATCATAAACGAGTGAGAGAGTGAGTAAAAAGTAAAAAAACAAAATTACGATTCTGTGAGAACAGAATCACATCTTACGCGGCATCTCTTTTTTCCTTCTGCTGCCCTCCTCTTTTCCCTCTTCCTCTTCCTTCTCCTCTCCCCCTTGCCCGGTTCGCTTGGCCAACCTCCTCAGCTTTTCTCCGTTCCAATACATTGAGCTGTTGGCGAAGGTTGGCGATCATGCGATCCCTGAGGTCTCCCTCAGAGATCCTGGATCCAGCTCGATGCTGTAGTGGTTACTACTGCTGTAGTGGTGGTTGTGGTTGCTGCTGCTATAGTGGTGGTTGTGGCTGCTGCTGCTGTAGTGGTGGTTGTGGCTGCTGCTGCTGCTGCAGTAGTTGCTGCTGTTGTTGTTGCTGTATTTGCTGCTGCTGCGATGGTTCCAGCAGTAGTACTGGCTGAATCTGAGCCAGTGGCAGATCGCCAATCTCCTGTGAACATTTTAGAAATATTTTATCATTTTTTAGTCAATTCGCGTGTTTTCAAATTATTCCTTCGCTTATTTAAGAAGAAAGATTCATATATTACCACAATCATTTATTACCACAATTTTATTAACTTTATTATGCATGGATTTTCGGTTAAATGCCAATTTTATCCTCTTATTTTTGTTTGTTTCAGGTTCTTTTAATTTTTCTTTATATGAATTGTTTATTTATATATGCTTATAATTTTTTTATTTCTTATTAATTATTCATTCACGGACTGTTAATTATTTTTCTGTTATTCGTTTCAATCATTTATTCACGCACGTTGCAATTTAATTGTCTATTCAATTTTTTATTTCATTATTGCATTTTAACATTTTTTTTTATTTGTTATTAATTGTTTATTTACGCACTATTTTTATTTCTTTCTCATTTATTGTTAATTATCAATTTCCGCACTATACAATTGAATTTTCTTCTTCAGATTTTATTTTGTTATTGCATTTTAACATTAACATATTTTTATTATTTGTTACAAAATAGTCATTCGTGCACTGTTTATGATTTTCTCATTTGTTATTATATATTAATTAAAATATGATTTAATTTATTATTGTATTTTATATTTCAAGATATTCTCATTATTTGCGATTAATTATTATTCCTTATTAATTATTTATTCACGCACCGCTCATGATTTATTCTTATTATTACACACAAATTTCAAAATTCAATTTACAATTATATTTTTCATCTTATTTTTTTACATTTAATGAGGTTATGTTCTTTTGCAACCGGCACGATGCGACAATAAAAATAAAAATCGCGTGCCATAACCTCCTGATACTTTTAAATCAACATGAGTCACTCGGGATTCATCGAAAAAATATAATTATTTAGTTTAAACAATAAAATACTTACATTTTCAACTCCCGACAGCAAAGACATCATGCACGCTCAAGGGCACAAACGGAAAAGGGCGAGGGGGAGTACATGAGGGAATAAAGTCTTTCCACTGAGAGAATTGATATGCCTGCGTGACGGCGCTGGGTGTTATCCCTATTGTCTAAGATAGATAAGGTAGATTGTCTACCTTAGACAATAGGGAAATACCCAGCGCCGCCACGCAGGCAATTAAATGCTCTCATTCTCTCAGTGAAAAGACTTTAGATATAGGTAACGCTTGGTGCGGTGTAGTTTGGGTAAGAGAATTACCAACCCACTCAGTCCACCAACGTAATAATTACAAAAACTAACGCTAAATTTTCTCCAAGTGAAATAAAACTCGTGAAAATTATGAATTTGCGCCGTTGCTATGGAGTGATTTTTTTATTGGTGTAATTAATCAAAAAAGTAAAAATACCAACGGCAAGATCAATGCCGATTTATTATATGTATCTAGGGCTGGTTTGGCATGTCATCGCGTGGTTGAAGAAAAAAAGGAAGTTAGTTTTTTTTGGGGGTTAGGGTGAAGTTGTGAGGTGTATATCATACACGATAGCCTCTGCCTGTGACGTCAACTTGGCAGATACGGCTACCGCGTATCTTGATACCATGAATGGTAATACCGTAATCAGCCGTCGGGTCCGTGTCAAGTCGACTCTGTGCTTTCAATTGGAGAGCCCTGAAGCGCGCTTCATAGTCGGTTACTGACTCCCCGTATTGCTGATACAAACGTGACATTTTTGCAAGAATTTGGCGTAAATTTTCTCTAGTCCCAAATGAAAGACGAAGTTTCAGTATAAGATCATCGAGTGAATTGATGCTAGTTAATGCACTTTCCACTGCCAATCTTGCCTTGGGGCCGAATTTTGGTAATATTTGATGGAAAAAATTCAATTCATTTCCGGGTCTCAAAAATCGACGTGACATTTTTAAACTGGTGATGAACCTTTCAATATCGTTCCCAACTTCGTATTTTGGCAGTGGTCTAATGGCGCTTCTCACTCTTTGATCCTCTCCATAAAAATTTTCTATTCTCGGATCATATCCCATTCCTGGTCCATATCCCTGTCTTTCAATGCCCAGATTTAATTCCCGTCTTGTGTTCGCGCCTCCAAAACTATTATTTGGGCTTACGGCCCCGACATTCATTCCCTGTGTGGCGTTTAAACCACCAAGACCGAGATTTGACCTGGCAAATTCCAGGTTTGACCCTGACATCGCNATCCCATTCCTGGTCCATATCCCTGTCTTTCAATGCCCAGATTTAATTCCCGTCTTGTGTTCGCGCCTCCAAAACTATTATTTGGGCTTACGGCCCCGACATTCATTCCCTGTGTGGCGTTTAAACCACCAAGACCGAGATTTGACCTGGCAAATTCCAGGTTTGACCCTGACATCGCACTTCCGAGTCCCATTCCTTGCCTACCGAATCCGTAGTCTGTACCGAATGCATGTATCGCGCCTAATTCTGATCGTCCCACAGCATAATTTATGCCGAACGCTGGGTTATTAGTTCCTAATCTCAAATTTAACCTGCTGGATTCTGGATTTCCCCCATACATTGAGGTCGATTGTCCTAATCTCAAGTAACTAACTAACTGAGACAACTGTCTCTGCTTCTCACACTGCTGCCGATGTCTTATGGGCTCGTCGAGCTGTCCTCAGGTGAAATTTTGACTTCTCTGGAGTCTTCCGCTCGCGCTGGCAATGCGAGAGGTATCTGTTTTTTTCTTTTGCTGAGTGCAGTTGCAACGGAAGATTGAGACGTTTGCCTTTGCCTTGACCATCGGTTTCTTTTGTTATTTCTTCAGCACACGCGTATACCTTAACACTTCACTGCAATCCTTCACTTTCTCTTTAAAATCACATAAAATCACTGTAATCCTTCGAGTTCCTTGTTTTTACACTCGATTCCCCGAATAAGTGCCTAAAAACTGTTGGGCACCAATGTGACGTTATGAGCTTAGTTGTCCCTTTATTAAACTAGTGCCTCCGCGGCCGCAAGCGGCCGCGTCGTTGGTGCCTTGAATGCTTCTGATTCACCATTTGTTTCTCGCAATTCATAATTGACAATTGTTCAGTATTCGTCTATCCGATGAAAAAAAATAATTCCAATGAGTATTCTTTGAAAATCGAATCTCATAATGTACGCTGTTATATGATATCTTATATGATTCTTCATTTCTAACATAGCTCTACGAGTTGAATAATTCTTTGTACACAAAATTTTTAACAACATTGGATTCTCTCTGGCTTCCTAAATATATTTTCAATGAATCTCAAGATCGAACACGCGATAATGCAATGTACATTTGTCCATGATTGAAGATATCTAGTCTCAAATCTATAGCAATTTTTTCGAAAGTTTGCCCTTGTGATTTATTTATCGTCAGCAAAAGCCAGTTTAATCGGGAACTGTCTGCGTCCAAATGTAAATGGGTAATCGTCCTCACTATAGAGAGTGATGCGATTGATGAATACAATGTTACCTGATTTATCACCTGTTAAAATTTTACATTTCAATAAATGATTCGATAGTTCTAATATTTGCAATCTCGTTCCATTACACAGGCCTTCGTTAATAGAAAGATTTCTAATAAGCATGACGATTGTATTCATTCTCAGTCGCAACTCATGAGGAGGTAAACCTGTGGGATCAAATGTTTCCAGGGATTCTGGTAACAGTGCTTCAGCAATTTCACCATTATCGCAGTTTTTAACACTATTAATACTGGTATAGATTCTTTCAGTGGATTTGTCTAATAATTCGACAACTTGTTTATTGATTTCATTTACATCAACATTCCTTGCTGATAATATTGCCCATGTAGTCAATTTGTTAAATTGCCTTTCCCTGATAACTTGTCCGTACATGTCTTCAGCAATATCAGCATTTGGAGATGCAAAGCAATGATTTGGTAAACAAATTTCACAATCATTAATGTTGATACTTTCATCACCAACTGACAGCAGAAACTTTGCAAAATCGATTTCTTCTGGCCGTGTACGCATATTTTGAGTGAGAGAAAATTGTGAAAATGAAGGCCATAAGTGACTGTATTTTATTGACAAATCAACCAATTCACTATGAGTTGCATGTTTTTTGATCGGCAATAATTGACGAAAATCTCCGCCTAGTAGCATTAGTTTTCCCCCGAACGGTTTCCTGTTATTCATTATGTCTTTCAAAATGGTATCCATCAATTCTAAAGCATGCCGTGGTGCCATTGGTGCTTCATCCCAGATAAATAAGTCGGCACTTCTCAGAGTTTCAGCTTCAGCTGTTTGGATTTTAATTCGTGGAGATGAATCAGTATAAAGTGCAAATGGCAATTGGAATGTTTTATGGACCGTTTTTCTATGAGGAAGTAGCGTTGCTGCAATTCCAGTGAATGCTGTCGTACAAATTTTTTTTTCTTCACTCCGTAACAAATGATATAGCGTTGTATAAACGAAGGTTTTTCCCGACCCACCTGATGCGTCGATGAAGGAACATCGTGGTTCTTCATCGACATTTCCGTTCGAAATAATCTGTAAAATCGTATCAACAATTCCTTTTTGTTTTTCATTAAGCTTTTGGTACTGTGCGGTGCCAATAACACGATGTTCAGCAGGAGACATGTTGTTTTCCGTATCATCTACTTCTGTAATTTGAGGCATAGATGGGAAGTCTGACAGGCTTGATCTTTGTTGAGTAAGCAATGTATTTATTTGTATATATGCTTTCCTCTGAGCTTGTTGTAAAGGCATTGAGCGTGAATAATCTTGTGACAGTGCATCTTTACACTCTTCCCATAACTCTTCGGGCTTGATCGGTTTGCAGTAAATTAATATGCGAACAAATAATTGACGTAATTGTCAGGGCATCATCCAGATTTCAGCTTCATGCATAGCCTTTTTCCATTCATCGTCATCTTCAATTATACCCAATGCTAGGCATGCACCAACAAAAGTATCATCTATGATTCCGTTCACAGTTCTTAAGTCTTCATAACTTTTCGCCCCTTTCACAGAGAGTAACAATAATCTGAGGTGAAATAATTCATTCAGTGTGGGACTAACTGAATACATACGACCAATTACATTGAATTGTGCCCGGCGATCATTCCAAGTCATTTTCCCATTGACTTTTTTGAATGTATAATGAGAAGGAATTTCGGCATATGTGAATTGTCCTGCTTGTGGGTCTTGCTCATTCAAAGCAAAATATGCAGTTAGCATCGTCTGCTTAGTTAATGCAGCCTGAATAGCATTCTCATTATTAAGATCATCAACCATGACAGTTTGCTGATTTGGCAAATGAACTGGTAATCGTGTGATATTATGGCTTCTGTTAAGCGTTTCATAGTTGAAAATTCGTGCGCATGCTTCAGGGGGACTAACATAGCCAGTTTCAATATAGTTTTTTTATTTCATCGTGATTTATAATTGTTTGCTGATTTGATTCGGAATCTTGAACTATAACCGCTGCAGCAACATGTCCTTTGAAGATATATTTATATAAATATTTGACTGCCTTGATGCTCGAGACTACTTCCACGTTGATTTGGCTATTGAAAGTCATTAACAATTGTTTATTGTGAGGAACAACGTGTCGATTATCGAAAACAAAACCATCACGCCGAGAGTAAGATTGTGTGTTCTGACGTCTGTAATGAGGATAACCATCTTCATCCATGTTCGTTCGGTCACAAAATACTTTAGGATATTTCTTTGTACAGTTTTTCTTTTCATCTAAACACCAATCCCCGCAGGGCCCGTGAATCATATTAGTTTTAATAATTTCATGTAATCGAGGATGTTCAATTGGACTTGGGATCTCTGCTGAAATGTATCTATCTACTATTTCTGGAGTAGTTATTTTTTAATTTGGTTTCAAAGTCAATAAAAGATGGACGTGAGGTAAACCCCGTTTTTGATATTCCATGACATATACATAAGCTTGTACTTCACCGAATATCTTTCCTTTTTTTATTAATCTCATGAGTTCATCTTTTTTCAATTCAAATACACGAGCCACTAAATCTGGTCGATCAGATGCAGTTTCTCCTGCGCCAAGATTTTCAATAATTTCTCTCCATTTTTGATTACACGTCATGGTAATAAATAAATCAGGCTTACCGAATCTTCGAACGATAGTCATTGCATCCTGATATATTTGTAACATGTAACGCGGTGATCCCATATGTGAAGCTGGAAGAATAAAGAGTCTTCCAATTCGTGCATTTGATTCATTTGGTCGATTTCTCAAGTTTTCCATTAAACCTTCATAAGAATCGACTCTGAGCTCGTTTTGGATAAGCCGCAAATAATTCATCTTGTCTTTTTCCATTTTGACATAACTGTCAACCACCCATTCTTGAAATAATCGACGTCCCATCAAGAAATAATTTGGTTCCTCACGGATCGCCATTCGATATTTAAAATATGCGTTTCGAGAAATTCTACGTATATCATCGGTTGCTTGCTTCAGCTCCTCATGCCAGCCAGTCGTCCCATGTGGATAAAACAATGGATAAGTAGAAGGCTCAACATTTCCATCCATAGTACTAATGTACTGTAATGTTTTAGTGTTTTTTGTACGGATGGTGACATATGACTCTGGGATTTCACCATCTGCAGAAGTAGAAAAGACTGCTGCCACTTCGTTTGTCCTCTGGAAATTGTAACGTCGTTTATCGAGGCCTTTTTTTAAAGTAAATAATAATTGTAACTCGGGTTCTTCGCCATTATTCTGTCGTGCCATCATCTCTATTTCTTCCTTCATCATATGATATGAATCTGCGCAACGATTCCATTCTCGCATTGCATCATCAATAGCTTGCACAATTCCTCTATCCAAGTGAAGGTCCGAATTTAATCGATGTTCTATGGCTTCATTTGGATCAACAATGACGAGTTATCCATAGCTTGGTGATTCATTCTCAGCCGGATACAATGATGTATTTATCTGATAATATATTTGCCCCTGAATCTTGAAACAATAGGAGCCAGGGCCTCTATTATTAAAATTGACTAAGTTAGCATTAAAAGATGGGAATGAAAATGAATTATTATAGTGACGAATTCGTTGGAAGAAATGATTTGATTTTTCATATGTCCCATTGAATAATTCTTTCAAGATGCGTGGTGGTTCTGGTAGTGATGGTAGTGTCACTTTATCATGACTGCAACAATCATTGAATGTAGTTGTATCACCTACTTTTTCCCCGCGAAAGTGTCGTGCATGGCAGGATGTACACTCGACATTCATAGGGCTCAGATAATGCTCTGGAACATCAATCGTCTGTGTTACTAAATCATTATTACCAATAATATTGTGAACATGTCGAAACCTACGTTCAGAATTTGGCAACGAATTGCGCGGTGAAGTCGAACTTCTGGATGAATGAGAATTAGATGAGGGAGAATCTAATATATGGGACTGGTTTCTCGTTGTTGATTCATTCAATGATTCAGTGGTAATTATATTCTCGATATTATGAACGTGTCGAAACCTACGTTTAGACTTTGACAAAGAATTTCGCAGTGTATTTGGATTTGTAGAAGAATTGGCATTAGATGAGAGAGAACTTAAAATATGGGACTGATTCGTTGTTGTTGATGCACTCATTGATTCAGTGGTAATTGTATGTTCGATACTGTGATCATATAGAAACCTGATGTTCATATTTGATTCATTATTTCGTTGTGATGTAGGAAATTGTTGTGAGTTATCCACTGAAGGAATATTGCATGCATGACTGTCACGGGGATTATGTGATTCTTCAGAATTAGGAACAATTTGAATTTTTGTCTTTCTCTTTCGAGACTTTGAAATTGAAGGTATGTTCTGAGTATTTTGGTCAGTATCATGTAAAATCAAATCATCCGTAGAATTCACATTGTACTGTGACACATCAGTTGCCTGTAAGATTGAGTCAGTGTTATCAGTAACATAGTGAACATGTCGGAACTTTCGTTGACAGTTTGGTGGCACAATGTCACGTGTATTGGTCTTCGCTAAACAATGATTGTGAGATGAGGGAGAACTGAAGATATGCGGCTTATCCGAATCATGGAGTTGAAAATCCGGCGTTTTGGATACATTAAATGATTCAGTGGCAATTGGCTTTTCAATACTATGAACATATCTAAATTTGGACTGCATATTTAATTCACTATTTTGTTGACTTCGAGGACTTTTCTGTAAGTCAGTCAATGGGAATATATTGCTTGGGTGACTGTCAGGAACGATTTAATCGGTCGTTTTCATTTTAGATGAAGAAGGAATTGTTCGACGATGTTTCTTCATCACTTCAAGAGAAGAAAGTTCCGATCTATACTGTGACTCAATGCTATTTGTATCAGAATTGTGTTGACGAAAATCAGAATGATCCGGAATGGGAGATGGTCTAGATATCATCTTTTGGGATGACGTAGGATTGTCAGGCTTATCAATAGTCGTGCACATTGAATCGCCGCATTGTTCGCTCATTGATGGTGATATACGTTCTGAATTAATGAACTTATTCATTATTTCGCTGTGTCTCTCAAGAATTGGAGGAATATCATGAGAATGAGGAGCAGATTACTGTGAACATTCATTTAACTTCATTGAACAATTACCACCTTGTTCAAATGGATTAATCAATGTATTTGAATCTGTTTGGCAAGATGAAATGTCATGTACAATTCTATATTTTCGTTTTTGATTATTCAATTCGGCTACCGAGTTTTTTGGTCTCTGTGACATTTTAAATAAAAAATATACGATTTCCTTCAATGAGCAATATCTAATCAAATCTGATCTAATTGATTTAACCTTTATGCTGTTCTGCAACAATTTTTTGAATATAATAATCGGTCGATTCACTTTATGTCAACTGCTTCAGTATTTTAGATTCCTTTTGATATATTCCTGAATTATATCTCTGTCAAATTCTGGTTTGTTTCTGGATTATGTAAAGTTCTGTTATTCTTTTTTCTGAATTATTCTTTTTTCTTTTTTTCTAAATTATTCTTTTTCTATTTTTCTAAATTGTTCTTCTTTCTATTTTTCTGAATTATTCTCTCTTCTTCTTTGTGAATTATTCTTTTTCTTTTTTTCTGAATTATTTTTGGTAAACTCTGAATTCTTTTATTTCATCTAGGGTTCTGGTATAAATTCTCAAGTGCCGAATAATCCAATAATCTGCAATAATCTGGGGACAATTTTGGGAATTGGGATCATGCATCAATAAAGGTGAATTCTAATTTCTTCAAATTTTTTTATTTTTCAATTGGTTATCCTCCTTGAGTGCCCTCCAATGATTATTGTACGGTAATGATGATGCTCAAACGATCTCAACCTGAAATTGAAATTTTTATTCATTTAAAAGATGAGATAAATTGATGATGGGTTTCGATAGAAGTGAGACTGATATCAATCGCACATTACCTCTTTTTTCCAACTTGATTATCAATAATGTCCTGAGGTTCAACAGACCCTTCTGTCACAGGATCTCCTCGCAATGTACACAAATATCCAATTGATGATAGAAGAAGAATTGCAATCTGTAAATGTTTCAGTATTAGACGGTGCATAATTTTATCTACCAATTGATTTGGAATGCGTGCTAAATCGTGGTAATATTTTGTGGGTGATGATTATTCATTCTCAATAGACAATACAGTGCTCAAGAAAAGTTATGCCCCAATCAACCATATACTCCAATGATCTAAGTGTTACCGAATATGAGCTAGACCAATCACTTGAACCTATCGTCTATGAATTATCCTCTACTGTTTCTTCAAGACACTATTAACGAATAGTAGTAAGAGGGCATTATTGGCGAATTTTTTTCCAGGAATTCCCCCCCCCTGCCCCTCTTTTTTCCGGGAAGTGCACGTGCACGTCCCCCCCTCCCCCCTCGGCGGCATGCCTTTGAAGAGGCCGCCGGCGCGCTGGGGGGCCCCCTGGGGTGCAGAGCCTCAAAGTTGGGGCCCGAGGGTCACAGGTACTGGGTGGTGGGTGGCAAATGGCCACCAGATAGAAAATGAGTGGCGGGTGGAAAGTGGGTGGTGGGTGGAAAAGGGGTGGCGGGTGGAAAGTGGGTGGAAAAGGTCTGGCGGGTAAATAGAAAAACTGTCGGACAGGATATATTGGACGGGTGTCGGGAGTTGGGCCCCTCTGCTGGTGGTCCAACCGTGAAGGACGGCGTCGGCAAGGGTCCGGATGTCGCTCTCCAGGACATTGGAGCCACAGTCTTTGAGACTGCGGATAGACATTACGCTTTTGAATTTTTTTTTAAAGGGATAACAAAGGATTGCAACCATGAATGACGCAAAGAGCGGACAATACGTTCTCTCTCTCTCTCTCTCT